>NC_056740.1:70313461-70433461 GCF_019279795.1 Protopterus annectens | reverse complement strand
TACACTACTACGGGTGCTTCACATATTTTCACCGGATTCAGGCACCTAGGCAGCGAGACATTTCCCTGCGATACATTTTGGCTGGGGACACATGGCTGAAGTGACATTCAGCTGCAGAGAAATATGGCTGTTTGCAAATTCCCTGTGGGCAAAGAGAAGAATGTGTTGTCATACCTACAACTTCAATAACCAAATTCACAGGGGAAAAACAAACAGCCATATTTCTCTGCAGCTGAATGTCACTTCAGCCATGTGTCCCCAGCCAAAAGTTTCTCAGGGAAATGTCTCACTGCCTAGGTGCCTGAACCCATTTTCACCCCTATGGTCTCATCACTTCTTAAAATGAACCAATTTTTGGAAATAATGTCATGAATCAGAGGGAATTGTGGGGTATAGGTATAACTCATTCCTATAGCAACCAGTTTCGTCTAATAGCGGTTTTACAAATTCTTCAGGATAACCCCTCTTCATCAACATGCTCAATAAAACACCCCTTTCCTTATAAAAGTCATCCAATTTGCTAATCATAAGGGCAAGTCTCACACTCTGACCCTTCACTAGGGATCGTTTTTGGTGCAGAGGATGCCCGCTCTCAAAATGGAGAAGGGAGTTCGAGTATGTTGGCTTCCTGAAGATTGTAGAGCAAAATTGTTTGTTAATATAATCTTTGCTGATCTGTATATTTAAGTAACTGAAGGATTCAGTATGTATCTCCATTATAAATTTCAAAAATGTAGTGCCGGAGTTGAGGAACAGTAAAAATTCTGACAACTGGTCTCGGTTACCAATCCAAAAAATTAGGATGTCATCCAGGTATCATCCATAAAATCTACAATATGACATCCCTTCTGATGTAAAAACATTAGACAATTCCCACTGAGTCAAAACTATATTGGCAAAAATTGGTGCACAAGCTGCACCCATTGCTATTCTGGACCTTTGTTTAAATAAGTGTCCGTCAAAGGTCAAGAAACTATTCTCTAAAACTAATTCCATCAAAGTCCTCAATGTAAGTATTTTTCTGTGTGAAAATGTGGTATGCTGGCATAGGAAGCCGTAGAACATCTCAATGCCTTCATTATGTGGGATAACATTAAATAAATGTTTGATATCAATTGTAGCAAAGATGATATTACTACTATAATATTCCTGCTTGATTTTCTTCAAACAATCCCATGAATCTCTAATAATATGGATGAACGTACTTGAACAGTTTTTAGCTGATGGTCCAAGAATTTAGCTATGGAAATAGTCTTGGAACCTTTGGCATCCACTATAGGTCTTAATGGGGGATGGATGATATCCTTGTGGATCTTGGGGATCCCGAATATAGTCGGGGTCCTCGGATGTTTTTGTGTACAAAAATTGAAGTCCACTTCTGTAATCTGGTCATTCAGAAGTAAATCCATAAGGGCCATGTCTACATATCTGTATGCTATATTTAATTCATAATGGGAAATTTGCTCATATCCATCACCGAGTAAATGTCCTAGCATACTGTCAATGTACCTATCTTGATCCATGACCACCAATCTACCCCGTTTATCAGGTTTCATAACTCAAATGGATTTATTATTAGAAATGCTGTCAAGAAGGGTGGTTTCTTCCCTAGTTAAATTCAATGATGTGGTACAATATTTGTTTCTGGAAAGGTCTCTGATTTCTTTTATACAGATCCCTTGAAACAATTGAATGGTGGGGTGTAGTGGAGGGTTGAATACACTCGCCTTTTTACATAAAATAGGGTTGTTATTGCTATTATTGATCTTACCCAAGGTCACACTAAGATTCGATCTAGTATATAACATGACATCTTATAAATTTTTTTCTCACTCACTCAATACTCACCCAGGTCACTGTTTTAAGTCCACATTCCTGGAACAGCTTGTAGTGGATGAGAGAGGTGGTCCCATTGATCAGTTATTAGAATTTAAAGAATTATGATGCCAACTGAGGGTAAATGCTACTACAAGTCCAGGACTCAACAAAATGGTTTCTCTCAGTAGTTTTTTAAAACTAAAAGCTGATTTTCTTTTTTAAGGGGGACAATGTTGTTATTATTACATAATTGTTTTTATTGTTTTCACTTATTTATTGTATTTTTATTACACCTTGCACTTACAGGAAACATTCTTTTACTGATCATAGTTTTGTAATTTACATCAGGACTTGGGCTTATTAATGCCCGTTTTTACATTGTTTTCTTTTGAATATAACCACAAGGGAGCCTGTATCTTTAAAATTACATATGTATATTAATTATGTATGGTAATTTGGCAATTAATTTCAATATAAAACGGAGTGTGGGACTGTGATTTTTATTCTGAATAAGTCATACGTACTTGTGACGAAAGCGCTCAATAAATTCGTATTTATTATTTCTCTGGCATCCAGTTCGTTTCTTTCTTGCCTAAAGTTGTGATGTATGTGTGTGTGTATGCGTTTCCTAATAACAGGTTGTGATGTGAGTAGGTTTGTTTGTGTGTCTTTGCATGTATGTATGTGTCCTTATAACAAGTTGTGATATTTGTGAGCGTGGGCATGTATGCATGCATGTTTCCTAATAACAAGTACTGATGTGTGAGTGTGTCTGTATGTATGTACGTATGTATATATGTATGTAGCCTAATAACAAGTTGTGATGTGTGTAAATGTGTGTGTGCATGTATGTATGTATCCTAATAACAAGTGCTGATCTGAGATGTGTGTAAAGTTTCTTTATCAATAAGTATTTGTCACTATCTTACCTGTGTCATTAATTTGCTAAAATCTTTCCCAATCTACTAAGAAAGGGGAAAAAAGGAAACTGCCTACAGTACACACATGTTTGCATGCACAACCCTCCATGCTTCCCACCCAAATCAAACCCATTGAAATGAAAGGTAAAACAGTTAAAAGAAAAACAAAAATGAATGACAAAAGGAATAAAAGACAAACCATCTGCTGCCAATCATAAAATTACATTATTAGCAAATAGGCTAGCTAAAAAGCATATGCAAACTGGAAACATAACTGCATAAAATGATATTTATTACATTATTAAAATAATCCAAAAAGATTCCTGACACATTATTAAAAAATGATCAGTTAAAAATTACCTCAGAACTAGATAAGAAAACCACCCAAGAGTGAGTACCATTCCTAAAACAGCAGCCTTTTGAAAGTGTGAGATAAAATGTAAATATTGAAGTTTGAAGAGGCTTAGGCAGTGAAGCAGTTAATCAGGGGAAGATGAAAACGAGCAGATGATGCTGATTTACACATTCTGGGGTAGGGAGAGTATGCCTCTGGTTAGCCAGTTGCCACCATATAAGCAAAGGTTTGTGCTGCACCAAAAAAGACACAGTGGGAAACATGGACTTGGTTAGCCCAAACTGGTAATGGTAGCACTTACTAGTAAATAGGTGGAAACACACACACACACACACACACACACACACACACACACACACACACACACACACACACACACACACACACACACACACACACACACACACAATCACACACAATCACACACACACACACACACACACACACACACACACACACACACACACACACACATACACACACACATACATCGGGTGGAGTTTGGGGCTCAACTGGTGATGAAGTAATTTATGTTAGCCACCAGGTGTAGGATTAAGTAATAAGAGAAATCTGTCATTGCTCGGATGCCAGTGAGGGCACAAACCCCCTTTTCAATATGTAGGAAGAATGGGCCAAAGTCTGATTAGGTGAGGCTTGATGGTCAGCAGGAATGAATGTAAAAAGCACATAAAAAATTTGTAATCAACAGACATCTTATACAACTGACAGGATTGTCACGTTGCACTGAAGTAGCTGGGAAACAGTAATTAAAAATAAAAATGTCTAAATGATCAAGTTCCTTAGTCTGTAACTACACTTTTGTTATCTAGAGGTGTGTTGTTTAGGCAATATGATGAGAGGAGGCGGTGCTCTACCAAAAGTGAGGATGCTATACTTTTTAGCATTTAGCCTAAGCCCATTTTAGTACATCAAGAGGTTACTAGGGCAACTTCATTCTGGAGGGTTTGGGTTTCATGGGGAGACTTAACAGCATCTCCCGATTTACAGTTGAACAAAGCCCAGTTTGCAACCAAAGGTCAGAAACAATGAAGCTTACTAAAATAAATTGTTACAATGTGACAACCCCTCCAGTAACAGTCATGTGACAGAAGACTTTACTGCCTCACCTCCTTACCTAATACAATCACACCTGAGGCTCTATCATTATAGACTTGGGGAAACTTTGCATGTGTCAACTTCATACTAATTGACATTCGTTGATATTCCTTGGCCAGTCTTTCTATGTGTAATTTTTTCAATCATCTCTGTCTGGCATGCATGCAAGATTCTTTCTGGAATTTTCCACACCACTGAACATCACCCCCTTCTCTTTTTGTTTCAGGAAAAACTCATATCTCAGTTCAACAGACATATTTTCTGTGAGATCTTCTCACTTTTTAAATTCATTACAATTCAGCTACTATCAGCATCCTTATATTAACTTGGTCTAACTACATTACGTTCTGGAGGAAATTCACTTATCTATTTATCTTAATTTATAAAGGATGTGACAAGCATTTCAGACTTAAGAGACTGGCTTTACCTTTGCTAATATTATATTTGAATTACTACCATTCCCACAAAAAAACTCAGAGAGTTCACCTTTCGTGACATTCTAGGAAGTGGAAAAAGCAGGTCTAGGTTGTATGATGCAAGGTTACCATTATTCGTCTGTTACAGTTAATTATATATGCAAAATGTATATATAACCAGACTACAATATTATGTACAATGTAGAAAATGAAAATATGCTGTATATTGACCATTATGTCATTATTGGAGCTTTTGTCCCTGGGCCTCTGCTGAAAAAAAGGTATCTATCCCACCTGGACTTTTCCGGTCAACAAAGATAGATAGATAGATAGATAGATAGATAGATGGATAGATAGATAGATAGATAGATAGATAGATAGATAGATAGATAGATAGATAGATAGATAGATAGATAGATAGAAAGACAGACAGATAGATAGATAGATAGATAGATAGATAGATAGATAGATAGATAGATAGATGCGTGTGCTTGTTATTCAGAGAAATTCCAGTGTGTTGCTATTGGTGGATGCATTCTAGTGCGCATGTTCTTGCTGTTTTTCTTTGCTATATAAAGACATTTTAATGTGAATAGCTTGTGACTCACCTCAAGCTGCTGCACATTGAATTAAATGCTCTATGACTGTAATCAGTCAAAACTGAATCTGACTTTGTATTTCTGAAGTCAAGATCATCAGAGGTAAGTGACATTTTCCTTGAATTATTTACTGTTGTGTATGCTGATTCAGCCTACACTGTTCTGGTAGATTTTAACGATTTTCCTTGATTTTGGACTCCTGTTTTTAGTTGCAGGAGTGTGCTTGCTGCTCAGTCAAATTCCATTGACTTGCTATAGGCTGGCGTCCCATAGTGACCCTTTTCTTGTTGTTTTTCCTTGTTATGAAAAGGGCATTTAAGCATGGTTTAGCATGTTATATATGTTTGTTTAGGAGAAAGACAAAGTATATGACACTGAGGAAGAATTATGAACTAGATATGCAGAAGCATCCTACAGTTATCAGCCATCAATGGAGGCATGATAGCTTGTCCAAGAACTTATACCTTGTTCAGTACTCCCAGGAAGGAAGCTATTATAACTCAGTTCTGCAGATGTTCAGAGTAAGGTTTATTTGGGGGTGCCAGGTGTTCGCCATAACCCAAGGCAGCAGTACACATTTGCCATATGGTTTTGAGGTCAATCACACCTGACATATTAATAGGTGGTCAAGAGGTGCAGATAGTGACACCATAATCTCTGATCATCATATATTAATGGTCATCAGTGGTATGGAGTGAGGGACTGTAGTCCCTATCCATTGCATACAAACTGGTGGCATCAGACAGAATTATAGGCTTGTTTTACTAGTGGTGCAGGACTGAAAGACCATAATGACAAGGGTTATGGGCAGATAGAATAGGTGACCCACACCAGGTACTTGAGTTAGCTGATTAGAGTGATAGAGACAGTAGCACATCCTAACTGCTTTGCACACAGTCTTGATATAGGCACCAGGGATCAGGCAGGTATGCACTTGTCAGCAGCTCACCATGATACCATTGGTTGTGGAGATAAGGACACAGTAAGACTATAGCTAACCATTTCATCCAAAACATTCTTCTCAGTGTCCAAGCAAGCCTTCAGTGCTGATTATCACTGGGTTTGTTTTATTTTACCAATCCATTTAATGTTCCTTTGCTGGCTTGGTCCCGTTAGGCAGGTACTGTGTTTTCAGGGGAGGCCCTAGGCAGTAGGTATTCAGGCTTGTAGATATGGCTGAGGCATCGATAAACTCCCCTGGTGTTTTTTTCACTAAATGCCATGGAATCTTTAACATCCACAGGTTATGGATCTGTGCCTTGGTTTAACATCTCAGCCAAAGGCAGGATAATTACATTAAAACAAGAGGTGTGGAGAAAGTATGGCACTGTCTGTCTGTAGCCTTTACCAAGGCAGCCACTTCTGTGCTCCATATATGCTGCACGTACCTGCAGAGTAATACCACCTGTACCTGAACCAGCTGTAGCTCAGTACAACCGGTTTTCTTTTCAGCCAATCCACACCAGCATGATCATACTATTGTTAGCTGCATCTGTGTATTTTTGTCTCCTGTATATCACTAATTTGTCATTTTTGTTCCTCCAGTTTTTATAATTTAATGTATACAAAATGTCTGTGTGTTGTCTTTGCCTTTATGGCGCAGACCATGGTTGAAAAGGGTCCTTGCACTAGCTTACCTATTCACTTAACAAAAGTTAATAAATACAGTCATGATTCTTCAAATGCTGGATGATGGGAGAAGTTCAGCATGACACAGCTATGTGGTAATGTTGGAGACCACGCTATGCTTGGCGGCCTAGCCTGTGCTGATGGCATCTGGTATGTGCTTGTGTTGCACACATATGTTGTACAGGAGCAGAGGTAGACTATGCATGACCCTCATTATTCTCTGCATACCAAGAATGTGGTCATTGCACATTACATATTTCAGTTTTCTAGTCTGCAATGCCCCATGCTTAGTGGACAGCTGCATGGATGCCTGGTATTAGTATCATGGGGAATTGGCATCAACTCAGCATCAATATCACCAAGTTATACTGCATTTACAGTCCATGCCTAAGTTGCTCGTAGCTCCCTGTGCATGGCTATATGCTGGTTCTTGTACTAAGAGTGTCCCTGATAAGGGCATTGAAAGGCACCACTACCCTTACCATCTGATTGTGGCCAGTTGATATGCCATATGGTTTGTGTAGTCCCAGGAGGCTATTTAGAATGTACATTCTTTACAGATGATGATATAGGTATCTGGTACTTAATGAAAAGGATTATGGGTATCTGGTACTTAATGAAAAGGATTTCCTGCCTGATATACAGACTTCAGAGCATATGCTCCTGGGCTGTTCCTGCAAATGGTCTGTTGTGATCAGTTTATTATCCCAGTAAACAACAATAAATAAATATGCACCAATCACACTGTAATGTTTCACCTTGGTTATGATGAGCACTAGAGTACGGATGTTGAAGATAAATTACCAGCAATTCAATGCATGGAGATTTTTGAGTTAGTTAGGGATGGATGTTGAAGGGTTTACCTGTTTAAGCTACTGAAAATTTTAATTAAGGGAGCTGCTGGAAGGATTATTGATGTGTATCAGGTGTTTTACACAAAATACTATGATGCATGTCAACACCTGTCATTATGTTTTCATTCTAACAATGACTGCTCTTAATTACTGACTTCTGAGTTCCACGATTAGCTAGTTTAGCAAAGTCTTGGAAAAATATTTATTCACAGCCATTCCACAGCTTAACTCGACACATTATATCGAATAATACATACAAAGGGTTTGAGAAAAATAAATGAAAATACACTGTTTTTGTTGCTCTCACTATTAAATGTCCAACTACTTTATATTTTTGCATTTTCATACTACATTTTCTTAACAGTGTATCCTGTCATCAATGACTCAGAATATGCAGATGCTTGAAATACAGTTTGGAATTAGTCAGTTTTAAGAAAAAATATACTGTAACAGTCTCTCAACTCATTTAGTACTGTCCAGACAACAGACAAGCGCATGTATTTCCACTTTATATCTTTTTCCTGTGCCAGGGTTTTTGCAAGTCTTTATTTTTATTTAATGTATCATCTTAGTATCAAAATGCCATCATCATGTTCAAACAGTGAAACACAGATGAATTTTCAGTTCAATTGTTTGTGATTTGGCATGATGATGGTTAAGGTGTTTACCTCACAAACACAGATATAGGTTTTTATCCCTTTTTAGGTAAATTGGCTAGGCTTAATATGGTAGATATCCTACTACATACTTATGCATCTATAACAAAGCTGTGAACAAACAATTCATGAGCAATCTGAATAACACAACAAGCAAAACATTTAAGAAATTGCTACCTTAAATAACATCTGTAAAAATATTATCTGGTAAACAATATACCTGTACAGATTTTGTAATGGAAAATGCAAGCAGAGTTCAGTGAAATAAGTCAAACACATTCATTTACACGTAGAACTGTACAATATTGGGGATATCTAAATGTAGTTATCAAAGGCCAACACAGCAGAAATGTGCATGCAGCTCACCCCTCTTTTATGATCATTATTATGTGTGTTCTAAATCTTGGCCCAAGGACAAACCATACAATTTTCTATAGCAGGTAAGTCCTGCTCACTTTATAGGGAAGCCTTAGAAAAACTACAATAAGAATTAACAATAAAGAACATGTAAAATAACCGATTTAAAGAAATGATTCTGCTCAGAATATTGACCATATAGTTACATTTTATAGAACAATAGGTATGTACCTTCCATAGTATAAAGTATAATGGGAAATAGTTTCAGACTCCCTATGAAATAATTCATACTTGTTCATTTTTTATTAAGACTGTAGGGTACTAATGTGACTTATGGTGTACTCAGCAAATATCTAAACAGCAGACCCATATGTCTGCATGCATTTTACTTCTTTTCTCTTGGACTAACAATGTACCATAGCTGAATTATAACCCAGGACATAAGTATTCAGTGCAAAACATCATACAGCACTTGTTTGCCTCATTTAAAATGCATATTTGAAGTAATAAATGCAATATCTGCATAACCCCAAAGCAAGTCCTTTGAGAATAAACTTTCCAGAAAGGCACTGACCACATAGGCAGATGGTAGACAGCAATATAATTAGTATTAGATATAATTAAAATATTTATGGAAATATGAACTTTTTTCATATCCTAAACTGTATGGCATCAAATGGTCTCTATCAATACAATTAGCGAAGTTTGAGATATTGGAGATGTCCTTATGTCACTCCTTGTGGGAGAATCAGTATACTCCAGCTTAATTGTGACACAGAATACCAGCAATCAGAGCCAAACAGCAAGCAACGGTGTTTGCCTCATGGCAAAGCATTTTAACTTAGAAAAAAGTGCAAAGAGGGCATGAAAATAAACCTGGAATATACTGAGATAATAAAAGGTTCCCTGGAGGGCAGTGGCCATAAAGCCAAAATCTATACTATGATGTAACACTTCGCACATCTCATTCTGCAAATCATGCAAAATGCATGCACATCACTATTAAACCATTCAAACTATTTAACCTTTAAAAAGAATGCCATAAAAATTAAAGGTATCTCTTTGTAATTACCACTGATCAAATTAGAAGGCTTGCGCGCGCGCGCACACACACACACACACACACACACACACACACACACATACACACACACACACACACACACACACACACACACACACACACACACACACACACACACACACACAATTAATTGTAGAATAACAAGATGCAGTAAAGTCATTGCCTTAGTGGATAGAGAATGAACATTTTTCAAGAAAATAAAAGAGATACAGTTACTGAACACAGAATGATTTTTCATAATATGTTCCTGGCAAGTAAACAGCCTCAAGCATCAACAAGAGTTATGCAGCGGAATGACTCGTTGTGGACAGTACACAAATAATATTGTTTCACAGTCACTCGACACTATGTGTAGGCAAGATAAAGTACATCAGACAGCAGAATGCAGATGTGTAACCACTGTGCTTCAAGTGTTTTCCCTTCAGAAACTAAAGCAAGCTGTCAACAGAAATTCTTTATTATAAACCCAGATGGAGAGAGAAATTTCATGGAGGGAAGTATCACAGATTCAATTTGTAAGAAATGAAGAAATACTAACATTCAAACAAAAGAAAAAAGACTAACAACGCATGCAGATGAATAAGTATAACATTTTGAAAAGTAATGTGCAAAATCAGAGAACAGAAGATATTAATTCACAACTCAACATATATATTGTAGATTAACAGTATTATAAGAACAAATGCATCAGTGCTGTTGCACAAATGGAAGGGCATTTAAATTCACATACACAGACATAACACAGTGTTGCCTGAAAAGGCATAGGGTAAAGAAGCAATACAGGAAGATAAGAGATCTTCTCCTAAAAGCAGCAAATTAAAGTGATGCAATTAAAAGAAAAAAAAAAGCAATACAAACGAAAGTCAATAATACTTTCACTTCAACAAAAATGTCTGCACATTTTATTTATTTTGTGTAGTCTATTCCATTAAGCAACAGAACTCTGGTATTGATCAAATATAAAAGTGGCCTCCAGGAACATTTTAAAAATGTTGATGTCAGGCTAAGTTCATGGATTGCTGCTGTAGACAATAAATCAGAACACATTTCTGTTGTCTTATTGTTTCTTAGATGTAAATATACCAAAGTATATTTCAATGTGAAAAGCTATTATAATGCAGAACATAAGCAGGAAATGCATAAAAGAGGTCCAGCTGCAGGGCATAGCATATTTATAATATCTACTAATGAATATAGCAGCTTCTGTAATATCAGTGCACATCAATCAACAGAGGTACAAAGCATATGTAATATTTAAAGAGATAAAAGTACTTATCACAAAGCCATGTAACACACACACACACACACACACACACACACACACACACACACACACACACACACACACACACACACACACACACACACAAACACCCACCCACACACACCCACCCACACACACCCACACAAACACTCAAAAATGCGTTAGAAACTTGTATGTTTGAACCTGTACATTTTTCCTGAATGAAGTAATATTTTGTTACCAAAAATATAACTTATTGCCAGAAGTTTTGAGCTGTCAGTGAAGTATTTATCCTAAGCTCACAAAACTCTGGTCAGATTTATTAAGTCTGCAACTTTTAGTGCATGTCTTGTCTGGTCACAGTAGTCCTTTGTCAACATACGTCTTCAGACTAGTTTTGGATGTTATATGTTCCCATTTTTTTACTGTGCTAAGTTGGTAATTTGTTGTTTCTGAAATTGAGGTACATTTGATTCACATGTTTATCAGTTCCTTACTGTGCCTTCAGTAAAATTGTTCAGGGCAGATGGTGATACATTAGTGACACATTGTTATTAGCTGCTTTCAGGTAATAGATGTTTGTTTCGGTCTGGACCTACTACTCCTGATGTTTTAAAAATATGCCAGTGTGTCTCCTCTAACTCTACTATAGTATGTCACAAAATTTTTTTTTTACATGCGTTGGTAACATAGTAAAAAAAAAAAAAATCACTCCTAAAATGAACATCCACTGAAACCATACTACCAGCACTAAAACAAAATATATGTTACATGGAAAATGAGAGACCAGTCACTAAACTATTCTACAGATCTCTTTTCAGCTTCACATTACTTTATGAAAGACTAAGTGTCTGTTGTCAGTTTGAGAAGAAACCATGACTGCCTTCTTTATTTAATTAGTTCTATCCTCACTGATTTGTTATTTGCAGCAGAAAATAACTGTAGTGGTATCGCAGCCTTCTCACCAATCTTGCCTTTTGAGCTGTCAGTCACCCTAGATGTTTCTAATATTTACTTTTGCTGAAAAGAAGGTTGAGTGGTGATCTTACAAATTGTTTGTAGCTGTACATGTAGTGTGCATATGTGTGTTTGCATGTGTGTATATAAATATATGTGTGTGTGTGTGTGTGTGTGTGTGTGTGTGTATAAATATATATATGTGTGTGTGTGTGTGTGTGTGTGTGTGTGTGTGTGTGTGTGTGTGTGTGTGTGTGTGTGTGTGTGTGTGTTTGTGTGTGTGTGTGTGTGCATTCTACAACAGACTAGTAACACTGCCTTGAATGGCCTTGACAGCCTTGTACCTGGTTACTGAGATAGACTTCAGCATCCTTGTAGGTCTGTAGAAGATAAAATAGATCAACAGAAAACAGATGTCTTGATGAACTTATCTGGCGTCTTTTGTTAATTTTGCTTGTGTTCCAGTGACGTGTGAATACCTCTTGCTGTTTGACTAAAGAGATGACTTGCTCATTTCCACCTCATATTATTAGATCTTTTTTTTGTTTCTGTATGAAACAAATATTAAAATGACAGTCCTAGTATTGTAGCTTAGAGGGTATGTACTTGCATTGCAGCTCATAAGTCATACATTAAGTTACTGCATCTGGTCATTGTCTTTGCAGGATTTGCTGAGCATTCTTGCTGTGTCTGCATGGGCTTTTTGTAGGTTTTTGTGTTTTTTTTTTTTTTTTTTTTTTAGGTTTTACCACTTTCTCTTTCCAAAACAAATGTGTGTGTGTGTGTGTGTGTGTGTAAGGAGTAGTTCACTTATATGGTTAACAAATAAATGTATTAAGTTAAATTGTAAAAAGTGGGAAAGTTTAATACGCTTTTCTTTATACTAATCATATTTCATGTGCCAGACAGCTTGACTTTATGCAAGACAGATACTTTCATTGTGACTTGATTCTGCTGTAATACTGGGTCATAACTAAAATGGACAAAGGAAACCTGCTAATGTGGTATACCTGAACGTAAATGAAACATTTGACCCATTTCTCTTAGTGAGTTAGTGGAGAAAATTAAAGGTATGAATATAAGGCTCAAAGCACTGATGTGGATAGGGAACCGTTCATAGATTCATAGGTAGGTACTAGGTTATTGGCCCTAGGACCTATATAAGCCTAGCCAAATGTTACCCTGGTTTTTGCCACCCAAGAAAATTATTTTCCTGTGCCCCTGTCGAGCAGAGCCACAGAGGTGATCCCCGGGGTGAATTTCCTATCTCCCATCCAATCATCAAGATTTTTCTTGAAGAGTGCTAATGAGGAGCTTTGTTTGATATAGATAGGTAGTTTGTTCCAGAGTATGAGAAGTCTCTGGGACAGGACTCTATCCCTCCAGCATGTTCTGTTTACTGTGGTGACAAGGTTTAAGTCCCTAGAGTGTGAGGCTTGGAGGGATTGGGATTTCTTTACATGGAGCATGTCCAACAGTTATGGGTTTGACATAGCTTTGTATGTTAGGCAGAGATCGCCTCTGAGTAGGCGATATGTGACAGAGTAAAGCTGGAGTTTTTGAGATGGTCTGCACAGGGCATCTGTTTGAGGCTGATAATCCTCTTTGTGAGGTATTTCTGTGGTTGTTCCAGTTGTTATAGATGTCTTTTGAGGTACATACCAAAAGGGGCATTGTACTCTATAATGGGTCTAATGAGTGATGAGTAGAGGGGAACAATGACCTCTTTTTTCCTGGATGAGAAACCTTTTGTGATGAGGTATGCCACGTAGAAGTATTTCCTGACTACTGTAGTGATGTGATTATCAAAGAAGAGATTACTGTCCACCTGTGTCCCAAGGTCTCATCAAACTTTCAGTGTTAAGTAGACTACCACCTATGTGGTAGTTCATGGGTACAGAGTTTTTACCAAAAGGGATGACAATGCACTTTTTGGCATTGAGCTTGAGGCCATGGCTTTGACACCACTGACCTGTCTCAGTGAGGCCCTTTTGTAGGATGTCCACATTATTAGGAGTTTTGATTATAGCTCCTAGGTTGCAGCCATCTGCGAACTTCATTAGCCAAAGACCTTCTGTGTTAGCCTGTACTTCAGAGAAGTAGATACCAAACAGGAGAGGACCTAGGACTGAACCCTGGGGTACTCCACTTGTCACTGGTCTGAAGTTGGCTTTAGAGTCTGCTACTTTCACAGTGTGGGTTCTGTCAGTGAGCCAGTTGGCAACCCCTCCTGTAACATAGGAATTTATACCTAGTTAAGTGAGTTTGTCTATAATTCCAGGGTGGGGGATGGTGTTGAAAGCCTTGGTGAGACCTAGATAGGCTGTGTGAACCACCTTACCCTCATCTACGGCTTTGGTGACCGCTTCAAAGAAGTCTATCAGGTTTAGGAGACATGATCTGCCTTTTACACCCCGAGCTGGGTAGGGTCCAGAGTTTGGAGATTACCAGTGTCATTGTTTATAAGTTCCATGATGATACACTCCATAGCCTTGCAGACCAGGCTCGTCAGGCTAATGGGGCGGTAGTTCCCGGGGTCCATGGTGGCTCCCCCTTTGTGGAGTGGGATAACCGTTGCTGTGCACCATTCAGTGGGCACAAAGCCTGAGGTGAGGCTATGATTGAACATGGTACTTAGGTAGGGTGCCAGTTCGTTCTGTAGGTCATGTAGAACGTGGCCTGGGATGTTGTCAGGTCCCATGGATGCTGTGTTCTTGGCTTCGGAGAGTGTGTTTTTTTACCTCTGCAGCAGTGATTACAAGTACTTTGCATTCTTCCGGTGTAGTGATGGGCCCTTTAGGGGATGAGAGAGGGGTAAAGTTAGCACTGAACCTATCTGCCAGGATGTTGGCAATATCAGTTGGTTCTGTATTTTTAGTGCCATTGTGCTGTAACACAGAGCAGATCTGAGTGTTGCCATTGAGATTCTTGACATAGCTATAGAATGCTTTGTGGTTGTCTTTAGAATCAGTGGCGATTTTGTTTTCGTAACTAGCTTTGGAGGATTTTATGAGGGATCTCAGCTTCTTACTGAGGCTGACCATGGAGTTCCTCCAATCATGGGATTTTACTCTTTTTTGCAACAGTTTCTTTCTTCTGCTGTAGAGTTTGTTTATAGCAGGGGACCACCAGATTGGCTTCCTTTTTTTGGAGGATAGCATGTTGGTTCTGTTAGGGTTTGCATGATCCATGCACTCGTGTAAGTGTTTATAAAGTGCAATTGTATAGGATTCAGCAGACATATCTCTATTATCCGTCAGCATGGGTGTCATGAAGTTTGCCACTTCTGCCTTAAGAAGCATGAAGTTGACTTTGGAGAAATTTTTTTACGGTGGTTTCCCTAATGGGGGTGGGGGTGGGATGTGGATGTCTAGGGTGATTTGCTTGTGGTTGGATCTGGCCAATGAGGAATTGACCTCTGGTGTGGAACACCGGTTGTCCATGTTGGTAATGACCAGGTCTAGGATATTGCTGCCCCTGGTGTGGGTGTGGAAAAGTTGATCCAAGGCACTGGAATTTATGAATTCCAGAAAACGTTGAGCACAAGAATTGGTACATGAGTAGTTTTCCCAGTTAATGGTGGGACAGTTGAAATCACCCATTATTAGGGTGTTAGGTTGTACCCTAATATTTTCCAGTGTATCAAGAAATGAGGAGTGGGAATCCTGGGGCATGGTGGGGGATCTGTAGCAAGCTACAATTTGCATTGCGGTCTTGCCCGGAGTTAGTTGCACTTGGATAATCACAGCTGCATTATGCTGAGGAACTAGTCTGGAGGTGTGGATTTCCTTAATGAATATGGACACGCCTCTGCCACTAGTGCTTTGGTCCAGGTTAGGTGGCCAAAAGATGTGGTATTAATTATAGCCTGGGAATGCAGGGGTGCTCTCTGGAGCCTTGAACCAGGTCTCTGTCACTGCACAGATGTCGATGTTCTCCATTTTAAAGAGTGCCTCGAGTGAGTGCATTTTGAGGTTTAGACATCTAGCATTAAGTAGCATTACCCTCAGATTTTGCTTGCTTGTATACCTGTTACGGTGGTGAAATTGTCAGTTGGATCTTGCCTAAAAAAGGCACTATGGGGGTGGCAAGAGCCTTAGCCAGTATCTGGAATCCCAAGGGCGACAGGTGCAGGCCATCTCTGGCAAAGGATCATGGTTTTTCGACCATGTCATCCCAGGCAGACATATACTGGATCCCCTTAGAATGACATCAGAAGCTTAGCCAATTGTTGAAGTCAATCATTTTGTCCTTGTTCTGTGGTATCATTCTGGGTGATGGCAGGATGCTACTCAGGGCTAGGGTCATACCTGCTGGGCTACAAGATCAGAAAGCTCCTCCATATCTCTTTTCATGTAGTCCAGTGAGGTACATCTCAGGTCATTCACACCAACATGGACAATGACAGAGTCATATTTGTACTTGCTGTGGAGTGACCTGAGTGCATGCATTATGTGGCAGATCCTGGCACCTGACAGGCAGCTGACAGTAACTTTCTCCTTGTTTAGCCTGGTGAGTAAAACATCAGTATGCCTGACTGTAGAGTCACCTATGATTAGAGTATTGGGTATGTTGTTATGCGTTATGGGCTGTGGTTGAGTGGCACACTGAGTTTGTGGGCTATGTGTCATTTGGATTGTCTTGGGGGGTGGAGGTTGCTTGTGTTCCTGCTTTGGAGGTCTCTGCTGCTTGGGTAGATTTTTTTGAGAGCCTCTGCAAATGTAGGTGTGTGTTTTGGTGGTGTAGGTTTTGAGGGACTATGTGATGAGTGTGGTGTGGTGCAAGTGTTTACCTTCTCCTCTTGGCTGTCTAGTCTAGTCTTGGGTAAAGAGAGCTTTGCTTCCAATTTGGTTATATAAGTGCATCTCTCACAGGTTGTAGTGTTGGGTGGTAGGAGGATGTCTGTGTACATGAAGCAATTGCTGCATTGCCCCAAGATGTCCAGATTTATCAGGTAGACAGGAGAAAACACTGGAAGCTGACCCTTAGACATGCCTGGATAGGTGCTTATTAAGTACTAAAAACTCTTCTCCTCTAGACAAGTGTGGAAAGTTGAATGCTGTAGTAATTTGTAGCTTATTTAGTGCTTACAATGAGTTCTGAACAAGTGGTGAGCTCAAAGAAACAGATTTGAGTACTAAAACTAGAAAACTGGCTAGTTCTAAGAAACAAAATTAAGCTCGAAGGCTTTCCTCCAACACAGAAAGAATTGGGGGCTCAGAAGCTTACAAACAGTCCTGGATACAGCAAATCTGTATCTGGACTAGACAACTTATAGGAAAGGCAGGAAACAAGCTTAGAATTTTTTTTTTGTAAAGTGGAAAGGGGAAAGGAGGAGCAGAAGCTAACTGGGTTGGCCTTCTCAAATGTTGTCTGCAATGCAATGTCTACAAGTCGAATGAAACAGAATGATTTATTGCTGGTCTTATCAAACATATCTATCGTAGGTATTACAGTGTGGCTGTATCAAACATATCTATGGTAGATATTACAATGTAGCCATATCAAACATACTTATGGCAAGTGTTGCACTTGGCCATATCAAACATATCCATGGCAGGTATTACAGTGTGGCCATATCAGACATATCTATGGCAGGTATTACAGTGGCTATATCAAGCATATCTATGTCAGGTATTACAATGTAGCCATATCAAACATATCTATGTCAGGTGTTGCATTGTGGCCATAGCAAACATATCTATGGCAGATATTACAGTATGGACATATCAACCATATCTATGGCAGGTATTACAATGTAGCCTTATCAAACATCTCTATGTCAGGTGTTGCATTGTGGCCATAGCAAACATATCTATGGCAGGTATTACAGTGTGGCCATATCAACCATATCTATGGCAGGTATTACAGTGTGGTCTTATTAAACACATATATGGCAGGTATTACAATGTGGCCCTATCAGACATATCTGTGGCAAGTATTACAGTGTGCCTGTATGAAACATATCTGTGGGGGGTATTGCAGGGTGGCTATATCAAACATATCTGTGGCAGGTATAACAGTGTGGCTATATCAAGCATATCTGTGGCAGGTATTACAATGTAGCCATATCAAACATATCTATGTCAGGTGTTGCATTGCGGCCATAGCAATCATAATTATGGCAGGTATTACAGTGTGGCCATATGAGACATAGCTAAGGCAGGTATAATAGTGTGGACATATCAAACATATCTATGGCAGGTATTACAGTGTGGCCATATCAAACATTACTATGGCAGGTATTACAACGTGGCTGTATCAAACACATCTGCAGCAGATATTACAGTCTGGACGTATCAAACATTACTATGGCAGGTATTACAATGTGGCCCTATTAGACATATCTGTGGCAGGTATTACAGTGTGGCTATATCAAGCATATCTATGGCAGGTATCACAATGTAGCCATATCAAACATATCTATGTCAGATGTTGCATTGTGGCCATAGCAAACATATCTATGGTAGGTATTACAGTGTGGCCATATCAAACATATCTATGGCAGGTATTACAGTGTGGCCATATCAAACATATCTATGACAGGTATTACAGTGTGGTCTTATCAAACACATCTATGGCAGGTATTACAATGTGGCCCTATCAGACATATCTGTGGCAAGTATTACAGTGTGCCTGTATGAAACATATTTGTGGGGGGTATTGCAGTGTGGCTATATCAGACATATCTGTGGCAGGTATTACAGTGTGGCTATATCAAGCATATCTATGGCAGGTATTACAATGTAGCCATATCATACATATCTATGTCAGGTGTTACATTGCGGCCATAGCAATCATATTTATGGCAGGTATTACAGTGTGGCCATATAGGTTCATAGGTTCATAGGTTCATACTAGGCTATCTGCCCAAGGGCATTTATAAGCCTAGCCCATAGTTATGTGGCTTTTGCCACCCCTTTAGTTTGAAGAAAACTATGCCTATTATTTTGCTGTGCCTCTGTCAAGCAGTGACACTGACGTAATCCCTGGGGTATATCTGCGATCTCCCATCCATTGGTCAAGATTCCTCTTGAACAAGGCCAGCGAGGTGCTCTGCCTCACATGTACCGGGATTTTGTTCCACAGCATAGGGAGTCTCTGGGTGATGAATCTGTCCCTCCAGCACGTTCTATTAATAACCGTGTCAAGGTTTAAGTCTCCCACCCTTGTGGTTCTGAGGGATCTAGATTTTTTAGGTGAAGCATATTCATCAAATCTGGGTTTGACATGGCCTTATATGTCAGGCACAGGTCACCTCTGAGCAAGCGGTATGCGACTGAATAGAGCTGGAGTTCTTTCAGTCTGGCAGCATAAGACATATTTTTGAGACCCTTTATCCTTTTGGTGAGGAACTTTTGGGGCCTTTCCAGCTGCTGCAGGTGTTGGGTCAGATACATTCCGAATGGGGCATTGTACTCAATCATAGGTCTAATGAGTGATGAGTACAGGGGGACGATGACCTCCCTAGATCTAGATGTGAATCCCTTCATGATCAGGTGGGCAATGTAGAAGGTTTTCCTAACTACTTTGGCAACATGAGTGTCAAACAAAAGGTTACTGTCAACCTGGGTCCCCAGATCCCTGATGACTTCTTCTGTGCTCAGTGGATTGCCACCTATATGCTAGCTAGGGGTAACCTTGTTTTTCCCGAAGGGTATGACTATGCATTTCTTGGCGTTTAACTTTAGGCCATGGCTCTGGCACCAGTTATCCATTTCTGTGAGGCCCTTCTGAAGGATATCTGTGTCAGATGTGTTTTCGACTATGGCACCCAGTTTGCAGTCATCTGCAAACTTTGTCAGCCATAACCCTCCTGTGTTTGCTTGTACTTCAGAAAAGTAGATGCCAAACAAGAGTGGTTCCAGGACTGAGCCCTGTGGGACACCACTTGTGACAGGCTTTGAGTCTGACATGGCGCCAGCAACTCTGACCCTGTGGGTTCTGTCATTTAGCCAGTTTGCAACCCATCTTGTGATGTATGGGTTTACATTTAAGCCGATGAGTTTTTCAATGATACCTGAGTGGGGTATTGTGTCGAAGGCCTTTGCCAGGTCGAGGTAGGCTGTATGGACTGCCTTGCCCTCATCAATGGCCTTGGTGACTGTTTCGAAAAAGTCGATCAAGTTTAAGAGGCATGATCTGCCTTTGACAAAGCCAAACTGGGATGGATCCAAAATCTGCAAGTTTCCTATGTCTTTATTTATGAGTTCCATTATGATCCTCTCCATGGCTTTGCAGATAAGGCTTGTCAAGCTAATGGGATGGTAATTTCCAGGGTCGGTGGAGGCACCGCCCTTATGAAGTGGGACCACAGTCGCCGTGCGCCACTCCTTGGGTACGTATCCTGAGGTGAGGCTAAGATTAAACAGCTGTCCTAACTGCGGGTTTAATTCCTCATTGAGTTCGTGGAGCACACAGCCGGGGACACCATCCGGTCCAATGGATGCTGTGTTTTTTGCCTTGGAGAGAGCAGTTCTCATCTGGGCGTTGGAGATGTTTGGGGGGCTACAATCCTCTGGTATAGATATCTCTCCTTTTGGGGGGGAGGGAATTTGCACTGAACCTGTCAGCCAGTATGTTGGCAATGTGTGTAGGTTCAGTAATCTTCACATCATTTTGAACTAATTCTGAGCATATCTGGGAGTTTCCTCCTAGGTTTTTAACATAGCTAAAGAAGGCCTTATGATTGTCTTTTGAGTCCTTGGCGATTTTTCTCTCAAAATTTGCCTTGGATGATTTTATGAGAGCTCTTAGTTTTTACTTATAATGATCAAAGGTGTCTTACCTTTCAAGGATTTTGCTCTATCTTGTAGTAGCTTCCTCCTTTTGTTGTAGAGCTTGTTTATGGCTGGGGTCCACCAGACTGGACGCTTGCCTTTGGTACAAAGAGTCTTAGTTTTGTTTGGGATTGCCTGATCCATGCAGTCCTGTAGGTGCTGGTAGAAGGTATTTGTAAGTGATTCAGCGGTTTGAGTAATGTTTACCACTGGCTCAGGGGCCTTAAAGGAGACCACACTAGTTTTAGAAGTGTGAAGTCGGCTTTTGAGAAATTTTCACTGTGGTCTTTTTATTTCAGGTGGGGCGGGATGAGGACCTCCAGCGAGATTAGTTTATGATCTGATCTCACCAGTGAGGGGTATACTTCCGGTGTTGAACATTGTGATCCCATGTTCGTGATGATGAGATCAAGTATGTTTTCTCCTCTTGTGGGGATGGTGACTAGTTGTTCCATGGCATTTGAGTTTATGAACTCCAGGAACCTTTGGGCTAGAGTGTTTGGGTTTGAATAGTGTTCCCAGTCTATATTAGGGTAGTTGAAATCACCTAGTATGATGGTATTTGGAGATACATTTATCCCCTCCAGTGTTTTCAGGAAGGCCATGTGAGGTTCCTGAGTTTGAGAGGGTGGCCTGTAACATGCTACAAATTGCAGAGCAGTCTTGCCTATGGTTAATTGCACCTGGATGGTCTCCGATGCATCGTGCGTTGCCACCAACCTTGAGGTGTGTGTGTCCTTTATGAATATGGACACCCCCCCCCTTTCTTGGTGTTGTTCGGATTTTGGGGCCGGAACGCATGATATGAGGTGAAACCTGATAGTGCTGGGGTGCTCTCAGGAGCCTTGAACCAGGTTTCTGTCACAGCACAGACATCGATGTTCTCCATACTGAAAAGGGCCTCAAGTGCATGCATCTTGAGGTTGAGACTTCTGGCACTGAGCAGCATTACCCTTAGTTTTTTTCCTTTTTTGTGTTCTAGGGTGGTAGGTTTAGAATTTGAGCTTTGCCTAAAAAAGGCACTATGGGGGTGGCAAGAGCCTTTGCCAATATCCGGAAGCCCAGGGGTGACAGGTGCAAGCCGTCCCTTGTGAAGCAGCGTGGCTTGTCCAGCATGTCATCCCAGGCAGAGAGACATTGGATCCCCTTTGAATGACACCAAAATTTAAGCCAATTATTAAAGCTGATCATCTTATCACTGTATTGTGGCATCATTCTAGGTGAAGGTAGGATACTGCTCAAGGTCAGGGTCATACCTGCCTGGGCTACATAATCAGAGAGCTCCTCAATGTCTCTTTTCATGTAGTCCAAGGAGGTACGTCTCAGGTCATTGACACCAGCATGGACAATGACTGAGTCGTACTTGTACTTGCTGTTGAGAGACCTGAGTGCTTGCGTTATGTGGCGGATTCTAGCGCCCGACAGGCAGCTTACTGTGACCTTCTCCTTACTCAGTCTGGTGAGTGGGACGTCAGTGTGCCTGACTATGGAGTCACCAATGACGAGTGTGTCTGGCATTGTGTTTGGCCTTAAGGGCTGTGACTGTTTGACACTCTGTGTGGTCTATGTGATGCATGTGTTGGGTCCTGAGGTGGTAGTTGTTTGGGTGTCTGCTTTGGAGGCCTCTGCTGTTTTGGTAGACTTTTGGTCAGAGCCTCCGAGTATGTCTTTGTGTGATTATGTGTATGATTTGAAGTTGTGATGGTACTATGTGTGACTGGGTATGTAGTGTGTGTGGTTACCTTCTCCTCCTGTCTGGTCTTGTCAGTCCTATGTTGAGAGAGCTCAGCCTCCAGTTTGACCGTATAGTTGCATCTCTTGCATGTATTTGTGTTTTGTGGGAGAAGGAGAGGATTGTCTGTGTACATGAGGCAATTGTAACATTGCCTCAATATTCCCAGGTTCACCAGTTGAGCAGGAGAGGACACTAGCAACTGATCCCTCGACATGCTAGAAGTAATAGATAAAAAAACTTACAAAAGACTCTGGGGGATGTGGGTTCTAGGCTGGTGGGGTATTATCTATAATAATAGTGCTTTAACAAGGTGCAAGTACTGTAGGAGCAAGTGCTAAGCTTTACAGATAGAGAATAGTCTACTTGGGAATCAAGTAGAGATGAAGTTTTTAGTTATAGGATACGCTGGTTAGATCGGCAGTACAGTTCGAGGAAGGTAGATTTAAGGGAAAATTTGAAGAGTGGAATTTAGGTAGCCCGAATAGTTTAACCTTGTTAAACCGCCGCTGCTCTTGTGTGCAACAGTGGCAACTCGCTTTATAGCAGGGGGCTGGAAAAAACAGGAAATTACCCAAAATGGCCAACGAATTACTAGTTGCTGTCTCTAACCACTCCCTTGAGGACAAACAAGCAGCTCAGTACTCCCCACTCCCACTGGTGAGTAAAGAAACTACCTCTGGCCACACAGAAAATGGAGGAACACAGGAACCAAATACAAAGCCCAGGGATCAGCAAAATCTGATCACTGGAACAACTAGCTAGGAAAGTTTAGGAAAGGAGAAGTATTTTTTTGTTTTTTTTTAGTTTTTTTGCAAACAGACAGAAAAAATACAATAAATACTTTGGTATTCGACTAAATTGCTATCAAAGGCTGGTACACTTGAGTGTATTAGCCTGTTTGTTACTTTTAAGCAAAACTTTAGCCAACAAGTGCAATCAACAATTTAAGCACAGACAAACAGGAAAATAAGGTAATAAAACAGTAATATAGGCACAAACAGTAGTCAAAAAGCTCAAAAGATCGAAAAATGCAAAATAAAAATGTTTAAAAAATACTTATAATCAAGAAAGTTGCTTTTTCTGCTCTCTGCTGGCTTAGGAACTCTGCAGGGGACCACGAGGAGCTATGCCAAGTTCTCTAATGCCTGAAAAAGCCTGCCAAAGCGCGCTTTATAGCAGGGGGCTGGAAAAACAGGAAATGACGCAAAATGGCAAACAAATTACTAGTTGCTGTCTCTAGCCACTCCCTTGAGGACAAACAAGCAGCTCAGTACTCCCCACTCCCACTGGTGAGTAAAGAAACTACCTCTGGCCACACAGAAAATGGAGGAACACAGGAACCAAATACAAAGCCCAGGGATCAGCAAAATCTGATCACTGGAACAACTAGCTAGGAAAGTTTAGGAAAGGAGAAGTATTTTTTTTTTTTTTAGTTTTTTTGCAAACAGACAGAAAAAAATACAGTAAATGCTTTGGTATTCGACTAAATTGCTATCAAAGGCTGGTACACTTGAGTGTATTAGCCTGTTTGTTACTTTTAAGCAAAACTTTAGCCAACAAGTGCAATCAACAATTTAAGCACAGAAAAACAGGAGAATAAGGTAATAAAACAATAATATAGGCACAAACAGTAGTCAAAAAGCTCAAAAGATCGAAAAATGCAAAATAAAAATGTTTAAAAAATACTTATAATCAAGAAAGTTGCTTTTTCTGCTCTCTGCTGGCTTAGGAACTCTGCAGGGGACCACGAGGAGCTATGCCAAGTTCTCTAATGCCTGAAAAAGCCTGCCAAAGCGCGCTTTATAGCAGGGGGCTGGAAAAAACAGGAAATGACCCAAAATGGCCAACAAATTACTAGTTGCTGTCTCTAACCACTCCCTTGAGGACAAACAAACAGCTCAGTACTCCCCACTCCCACTGGTGAGTAAAGAAACTACCTCTGGCCACACAGAAAATGGAGGAACACAGGAACCAAATACAAAGCCCAGGGATCAGCAAAATCTGATCACTGGAACAACTAGCTAGGAAAGTTTAGGAAAGGAGAAGTATTTTTTCTGTGTTAGTTTTTTTGCAAACAGACAGAAAAATACAGTAAATGCTTTGGTATTCGACTAAATTGCTATCAAAGGCTGGTACACTTGAGTGTATTAGCCTGTTTGTTACTTTTAAGCAAAACTTTAGCCAACAAGTGCAATCAACAATTTAAGCACAGAAAAACAGGAAAATAAGGTAATAAAACAGTAATATAGGCACAAACAGTAGTCGAAAAGCTCAAAAGATCGAAAAATGCAAAATAAAAATGTTTAAAAAATACTTATAATCAAGAAAGTTGCTTTTTCTGCTCTCTGCTGGCTTAGGAACTCTGCAGGGGACCACGAGGAGCTATGCCAAGTTCTCTAATGCCTGAAAAAGCCCGCCAAAGCGCGCTTTATAGCAGGGGGCTGAAAAAAACAGGAAATGACCCAAAATGGCCAACAAATTACTAGTTGCTGTCTCTAACCACTCCCTTGAGGACAAACAAGCAGCTCATTCCCACTGGTGAGTAAAGAAACTACCTCTGGCCACACAGAAAATGGAGGAACACAGGAACCAAATACAAAGCCCAGGGATCAGCAAAATCTGATCACTGGAACAACTAGCTAGGAAAGTTTAGGAAAGGAGAAGTATTTTTTGTTTTTTTAGTTTTTGCAAACAGACAGAAAAATACAGTAAATGCTTTGGTATTCGACTAAATTGCTATCAAAGGCTGGTACACTTGAGTGTATTAGCCTGTTTGTTACTTTTAAGCAAAACTTTAGCCAACAAGTGCAATCAACAATTTAAGCACAGAAAAACAGGAAAATCAGGTAATAAAACAGTAATATAGGCACAAACAGTAGTCAAAAAGCTCAAAAGATCGAAAAATGCAAAATAAAAATGTTTAAAAAATACTTATAATCAAGAAAGTTGCTTTTTCTGCTCTCTGCTGGCTTAGGAACTCTGCAGGGGACCACGAGGAGCTATGCCAAGTTCTCTAATGCCTGAAAAAGCCCGCCAAAGTGCGCTTTATAGCAGGGGGCTGGAAAAAACAGGAAATGACCCAAAATGGCCAACGAATTACTAGTTGCTGTCTCTAACCACTCCCTTGAGGACAAACAAGCAGCTCAGTACTCCCCACTCCCACTGGTGAGTAAAAAAAACTACCTCTGGCCACACAGAAAATGGAGGAACACAGGAACCAAATACAAAGCCCAAGGATCAGCAAAATCTGATCACTGGAACAACTAGCTAGGAAAGTTTAGGAAAGGAGAAGTATTTTTTTGTTTTTTTTTTAGTTTTTTTGCAAACAGACAGAAAAAATACAGTAAATGCTTTGGTATTCGACTAAATTGCTATCAAAGGCTGGTACACTTGAGTGTATTAGCCCGTTTGTTACTTTAAGCAAAACTTTAGCCAACAAGTGCAATCAACAATTTAAGCACAGAAAACAGGAAAATCAGGTAATAAAACAGTAATATAGGCACAAACAGTAGTCGAAAAGCTCAAAAGATCGAAAAATGCAAAATAAAAATGTTTAAAAAAATACTTATAATCAAGAAAGTTGCTTTTTCTGCTCTCTGCTGGCTTAGGAACTCTGCAGGGGACCACGAGGAGCTATGCCAAGTTCTCTAATGCCTGAAAAAGCCCGCCAAAGCGCGCTTTATAGCAGGGGGCTGGAAAAAACAGGAAATGACCCAAAATGGCCAACGAATTACTAGTTGCTGTCCCTAACCACTCCCTTGAGGACAAACAAGCAGCTCAGTACTCCCCACTCCCACTGGTGAGTAAAGAAACTACCTCTGGCCACACAGAAAATGGAGGAACACAGGAACCAAATACAAAGCCCAGAGATCAGCAAAATCTGATCACTGGAACAACTAGCTAGGAAAGTTTAGGAAAGGAGAAGTATTTTTTTTTTTTTTTTTAGTTTTTTTACAAACAGACAGAAAAAATACAGTAAATGCTTTGGTATTCGACTAAATTGCTATCAAAGGCTGGTACACTTGAGTGTATTAGCCTGTTTGTTACTTTTAAGCAAAACTTTAGCCAACAAGTGCAATCAACAATTTAAGCACAGAAAAACAGGAAAATCAGGTAATAAAACAGTAATATAGGCACAAACAGTAGTCGAAAAGCTCAAAAGATCGAAAAATGCAAAATAAAAATGTTTAAAAAATACTTATAATCAAGAAAGTTGCTTTTTCTGCTCTCTGCTGGCTTAGGAACTCTGCAGGGGACCACAAGGAGCTATGCCAAGTTCTCTAATGCCTGAAAAGCCGCCAAAGCGCTTTTATAGCAGGGGCTGGAAAAACAGGAAATGACCCAAAATGGCCAACGAATTACTAGTTGCTGTCTCTAACCACTCCCTTGAGGACAAACAAGCAGCTCAGTACTCCGCACTCCCACTGGTGACTAAAGAAACTACCTCTGGCCACACAGAAAATGGAGGAACACAGGAACCAAATACAAAGCCCAGGGATCAGCAAAATCTGATCACTGGAACAAGTAGCTAGGAAAGTTTAGGAAAGGAGAAGTATTTTGTTGTTTTTTTTTAGTTTTTTTGCAAACAGACAGAAAAATACAGTAAATGCTTTGGTATTCGACTAAATTGCTATCAAAGGCTGGTACACTTGAGTGTATTAGCCTGTTTGTTACTTTTAAGCAAAACTTTATCCAACAAGTGCAATCAACAATTTAAGCACAGAAAAACAGGAAAATCAGGTAATAAAACAGTAATATAGGCACAAACAGTAGTCGAAAAGCTCAAAAGATCGAAAAATGCAAAATAAAAATGTTTAAAAAATACTTATAATCAAAAAAGTTGCTTTTTCTGCTCTCTGCTGGCTTAGGAACTCTGCAGGGGACCACGAGGAGCTATGCCAAGTTCTCTAATGAGACATATCTATGGCAGGTATTACAGTGTGGCCATATCAAACATTACTATGGCAGGTATTACAATGTGGCTGTATCAAACACATCTGCAGCAGATATTACAGCACTGACGTATCAAACATTACTTTGGCAGGTATTACAATGTTGCCCTATTAGACATGTCTGTGAAAGGTATTTCAGTGTGCCTGTATGAAACATATCAGTGGGAGGTATGGCAGTGTGGCCATATGAGACATAGCTATGGCAGGTAGTACAGTGTGGACGTATCAAACATATCTATGGAAGGTTTTACAGTGTGGCTGTATCAAACATTACTATGGCAGGTATTACAATGTGGCTGTATCAAACACATCTGCAACAGGTATTACAGTGTGGATGTATCAAACATTTCTATGGCAGGTATTACAGTGAAGTTTAAGCAAATTATATGATTAAATCACAGAAATTGGAGTGGCTATCCTGTTAGACACAGTATGGTTTGCCTGTTGGATTTGAATGAACAGGTTGTAGCATGGATATGATATTAAAGAAGGCCAACAATGTGCACTTTGCTGAAAAGAATTTCTAGGTAAAGTTAGAAGGAACAGTCCAAGGGAGCACAGAGAAAGAAAAGATTTTGCGGATTGTAATCAGCCATATATCTAATCATGCAGTGGAGCTCAGTGTGGAGGAACAGCAGTGAAGTTTGTACAATGCTAGAAAACAGGGCTATGAAGTATAGTCAGGACATACTGAGGCAATTTACCCATTATGTAGGCTGATGATAAGGCTGAATTTGAAGCAGCTGGGGTGAACATAAAGGGGAATGGAGGGAGATTAGCATAGCAGGGACATGTTGGAGAACATTACCATAATGGTAGAGGTAAGAAGAGACTTGCGTGTGACAAAAGACTTGAACAGCCAGAGTCTATATTGGAAGATATCAGACAGAAGGCACAGAACCAGTCCTAAACTGGATATGAGTTGTTAATGTGTTAGCAGATGCATATAATCAGATACACACACACACACACACACACACACACACACACACACACACACACACACACACACACACACACACACACTAGCACATGCAAACTGTGGTCATTCTCAGAATCATCATTTCTCTTACTGGCATGTGGTTTGGAATGTAGGAAGAATCAGGAGACCCCAGGGATAACCCCATAACACAGAGGACATATAAACTCAACACTGTTGAAATTAATATTACTACCTGCAATGGTGTTTCCTCTTGCAAGCCTAAAAATGGTATATTGTATGAAGCAATGCTAATTCTTCCCAAAGGTGTTAGAGATAAAAGGTGAGTCATGAGTGTATTGTTTATTAGATGAAAAACAGTTACATACAATGAACTACAGGAGGCTAGTTTGAAACTGGATTATTCAATGTAACACAAAATTCATGCCAACTCCCTGCATAAGAAAAGCTATTCCCAAAGGGAAGGTATTAGAGAAAACTTCATACCTACTGTGAATTCATTCCTTGTCATGCCACGACCCTTTGGTACTGCTGTCTCTGTTACACATTTCCACACTCACTGGCAACATCTTGGGTCCCCTTGTACTTGCAATTCAAAAAGTTTTCAGTAATCTCAGTGTTAAACCCTGTCTTCTAACTCTCCCATGCAAATAAGTGACATTAATTTGTGAAACAGTGGGTCCTGCCACAGAGACTGACCCGACGACAGTATGTTGATCTTTTGAAAGCCTCCTCCTTCAGCATAGACTGAATGCTTATTTACTATTTCCTTCACTCTCTTATCCTTTACTCTAACCTCATCTTTTAACATGCACCACTCCCTGCATATGTTATACCAATTCCTAGTTATTGCAAAATTGTGTATATAGAGGCATTTATACTGTACTGTTTTGGATTAGTAGGCTACTATATTCAGCTGAATTATTTCCCTGTAGCCTTATGTAAAGACTTTATTTATATGTATTTTATTCACGAGCATGTTTATTTGCATATACTATATTTTATATGAAACTAACATTTATTATTTTTGGGCTACACCATTTTACTGTTATACTGAGAAACATATAATTAAAAACTGAAAAAAAATCCCTCTATCTCACTGCAAAAGCTGTAGTTTAATTTTATATGCTCCACGTACTTCTGCTTTTAAAGTTGTATTACTCAGCTAATACTTTACTTACCTTGCATTTTATGTATTTGAAACTGCTACAACCAGCTGTAAATACTTGTATGATACCATAGTTTATATATTCAAAAATGTGCTCTGTTTCTGTTTGTGCATTTAAAATTGTATCTTTCTGTATGATGTTATACAGCAATATCCAAATTTGTCGTTTGTTTCTGTACTCTGGATTTGCTTGTCTGGCTTGGGTCATGGCTCATGGCTGAAAAAATTATTCCAGTTGTCCAGTTAACAAAAGTTAAATGAATGAATGAATGAATGAATGAATGAATGAATGAATGAATGAATGAATGAATTGAATGAATTAAATCAACAGACTGGCCTGAAGTGGGTCCATTTGGATTGGTGGCCTTCCCTGAGTTAACACATTTAATTAAATAAATACATTTGGATCATTCAAATATTCTACTGTTTTAAATATGGGTTATATATTTATATCTCCTAAACAGTGCTAGACCTGCCAAGTGTGTATAATTATTATATAACACAGATTAACAAAGATTTTGAGCATCAATAAATACAATGTTGAATCAGATGGCTAGCTAAATTATAGTCTTTATTTAAATAGTATCTATTGAAATTGAGTAGTAATTGAAAAATTGTTGACAAACCTAAAAAAATCTAATTTGTACAACTGTGAAGCATTATACTAAGCGTCATAATAAATATACTCATAAATTATTAAGCTTTAATTAATCAAGTAATTGAATTGAAAATCACTGGTACCATTTCCACATTTGCATATATATTAGACAGAAGTAAAACATCTAAACTTCTAAAGGGTAAAACAAATATGCTTACAAATATTTCTGTTACTATAACTTACTTCAAAACAACATATTCATTTAGTAATGCTAAGCCATTACTCAGTATGTTAATAATTGCTGATGTTGAAGGGTTTTGTGAATCATTAACATCAGAGTTTGAAAAAAAAATCATAACTAACAACTTCTAAGTAAAATAATATGTATTATTGTTTTTATTATAATGCAAATGTCATTATTTAGTAAAAAGAGATAGAAGAAATTCACAGAAAATGTTCTGTTTCACAGATACTGGAGGGGTCATGGACATTTACAAATACTATTTACATGTGTTTTGTGGTCTTGAAGAAGGCATATAACAGTATATTCTGGAATGCCATATGGGATGTGATACAACAGCATGGGGCCCAGACCATTGCTGGGTACTAGCTGGTCCTTCTCTTTGCATTTTGAGAAGTCTGTTTGCATTTCTGGCACTACGTTGAATGCATTTAGAATGGGTATAGGACTATACAAAGAGTGCATCTTGTCTTTCATATTATGTGGGTGATTTTCATTGCCATGATCCTGCCAATGTCTGAAGGTTACCCAGTTTGGGGAGGTGAAGGATGCATCTGTGTTATTTGCAAAGGATGATGTCCTTTCAGCTTGAAGTGTACACTGGAGTAATTCACTGCTGAGTGTGGAATGGCTGGGCTGAAAAAAAAACAACCCCAAATCAGATGTGAAGGTCCTTTCTGGGAAAAGACTGGGTTGCTCTCTCCAGTAAGAGAACATCCAACTCAGACAGAGGAGGTTAAGTATTTCAGTGAGTCATTTAATAGTTAGAGGAGAAAGGACAAGGAGACTGACCAGCCAGTTGGCATAGATGTGGCAGTACTACAGACAATATACTGGGCTGTCTGAGGTGGTTAAGCAAGAACTGAGTCACTCTATGTCCTATATTCACCTATGGTCAAGAGCTTTTATTAGTGACCAAAAGGATGAGATTATAGATAAAATTAATGGAAACGTGGCTCTTTTTCATTGTAGTTGCTTTCTCTATCTGTAACAGAATGAGAAAATCTGCAAACTGGGAAGATCTGAGAAAACTAGCCACTGCACCTGTGTGATGAAAGGAGTGAATTGATGTGGTTTGGGCACGTTATAAGGATACCTCCCATGGGAACTGTCTTGACACCCACAACATGCTGGAATGACATCTCGCAGCTTGTACGAGAATGCCAGGGGATCCACATAATAAAGTAAGACTCACAGATTGGAAGTCTGCTCTACCTTGTTCAGCTTCCTATATCATGACTCTCACCAAGTAATATTCTTTAGAAAATGATGATAATCATTATATAAGATCAGGAGAGTGATATGCATGCACGCATGAGTGTGTGTGTGTGTGCACATGCACTTCTGTACACGTGCAGTCATGTATGCACATTGTAATGTCAAATGCTGAGAACTCCACCTTTTAGGTAGTATGTGTTTTTTATTGAAAGCACAAAATTCTCATCACACATATTCCAACTATGTTAATGTGAAATATATGTGTGTGGTCTGAAATATGTGTTTGGTTGACTGGAGGTGGGTAGAGTATGTATTTGCTGGCATGGGTGTTGATACTGGAGATGAGGTTTAGATGTAGAATTGTTTGCTGATGAAACTGTTTTGTGCTAGCAGTGTATTCATTGGTAGGGATATTTCCCCCTGTTTTGAGTTGTGACCGTGGAGTTAGTATAGTTAAGTATGGGTGCTTCCCTTGCTTGGAGCTTGCCCCCTGCATAAAACATACATTATTTTTATATGAGTAGGTGTTTTGTTATTTTTTCCAAGTAGGTTGTGCTGGGGATTTGTATGTTTGGGAATGTGTATATTGGAGTTTTTTTTGAGTGTTTTTATAGTTTGGTATTTCTAATGGTTGATGCTTGCTTACATATGCAGGTCTGAGTTAAAAGAAAAAGTAAAAGTTCTTCTTTAAATACTGTAGACACTGTTGCAAATTACTTGCTACAAATGTAACCAGTGACTTGCTAAAGCTAAGCACCACACTGGAAGCAGTGAAGAACTTCAGCCCTGACTACAAATGCAGTGTCTGCATTCACTTCTGAATACTGGTAGTGCACTACTACCTCTGCGTCATATAATTAATTGACATTTCCCCCTTACAAAACACTGCAGTCCTGGGTGACTTCAACTTAAATATGCTTGGAAAACATGAAACTTCATTGAAGACAAGCCACAAGCTCGATCAAGCAGGACAAAACCAAGACCATATCTTATGGCTGGAAGCCATATCTTGCTTGACCTAGTAATTATAAATATATTAAACCTTTTACAAAACTAGCCTGGAATTTCTACATTTGCTGTTTATCTCAATCCTTAATGCTTTTAAGATTTCTTCTTCACCCTACGACATAAGGTGAAATTCTTTAAAGATATTTAAGTCCTTCCCCTACCCAGCCTCAGTTTCCTTTGCCTTGCACATTTCCTAAGAAGGTTGCCTTTAAAACACTTTATGAGTATGCCATTGAAGGGAGTAAAGGGCCATAATTAGAGACAATATTTTGTTGAATATTTTCTATTCATTGCCTCCTTTCATATCCATTCTGTCCTTTCAATTTTTTTTTTGTTAACAATAAAAATTACCTGAGTTCCCTCAACCTATTCTCAGATCCAACATCTGGAGGGGGGGGGGGGTCTGATAGTCAAACTTTTTTTATCAGTCAATTAGGTGACTGCATGATAACAGCTGGTAGAATTGGCACAAAACAAATGCATATATATTTTAGAATTGATTAGGTATCCAGCAACTAAAACTCCAAAATGACTGTCTGCCCATAAAATTCACGGTGTTGCAATTTAAACATAACTGCTTGAGTGGAAATTACAATAGGCTTACATTCCTAGAAATAATAAAAATGTTTTAACAGATTATTTATTTAAAATAAGAGTAATGTATACATTAAAACAATGACCTGAACATGGTAACCACATGGGAAAAGCTATTTCACAGATTATACCTGATAATGTCCTACCTCCAAGAAAGAGTAGAGTCTGTAGTCACTATAGTTTGTAATTAGACATTCTTTATAAATAGGAAAAAAAAATCAGAAGCTGACTTGTCAGCATGATGTATTTTTATATATAATACTAGGTGACATCTTTTGAAATATATTTTACTTTATGCATTTATCTATTGCCATTTGTTAACCAGGGTAGTCCCACTGGACTTATGCTCCTTTTCATTGGTCAGTGGGAAAAATGCATCAGAAATATGAGTACATTAGTAGTCTTATAAGTAGCAGAATATTTCAATACAAGGTATGCTTTGCCTGTAAGTTACCTAGCAATAATAATAAAATTGTTTGTTATAATCAGTATTCTCTTTGTAAACTGCACTATAGCTTGCAATCCAAATGAAACCAAAAGAGAATTGCAGAAAATGATTGCCAAATGTTGAAAGAAAGGCACAATGCCTAGGCAAATAAGAGCAGTGTTATAAAGAAATGGGGTGGATGCCACTTGCTTAAATTTATTCAATGAAAATCAGAGCTGTAGAAGATAGGTTACCTGTGTGTTGTTATTCTGCATCATACAGACTGACATCTCTGCTCCTTGCTGTCAAACTTTTTTTCTCTTCTTTTTTCACCTTGTACTGATTTCTCTGGTCTAGCACACTTATACTGTAAAGATCATTCTTGCCTTGTCCAGAGAAGTGGTCAAAAATAACCATCCTCCAGGCCAGATGCAGCACTCAATCATGTAATTTATGGCTTTTGGAATGCTTCCTATATGGGCCATGTCATTGTGAGTAGACACCTCATATAGAGTGACTGCTCTCAATTCTGGCCATTCAGATTTCTACTCTCTCACCTGTTCAGCTGCAGTGCTGCAAAGAACTAATGAGGAACCAGCTTCCTGGTGCATGCCAACAGTTAAGCTGTCCAGTCTCTGGCACCACATATGTTTGCACATTGTATCTGGAATGTGCAACTGAAACTGGAAGAGGGTGGCTGTGGTCAGATATTCTCTGGCTATATCAATGTAAACCTTTGCACTTTTAAACGAGGTATAACGTATTTTGATGATTATTTAGTCAGGAGAAGAACAATATCTTAGAAGCACTTAATGAAATGAATATTGACTGCCATTCACTGTTGGAATGAAGTTAGGTATTGACTCTGAAGGGTCATGTAATCCATTCTTAAATAACATTTATATACATTCACAAACAGAAGTGGTCAGGGAACAGTTAGGAGTAATCACTGCTTCGGAAGAGTGGACAGTAGTCAGACATTTGTGCTGCAGCTTGCAACTAAGGGTAACTTATTTAAATTTGTTTGAGTAGGGGTAATTCGTACATTTCTCATGATGCATTTTCAGTACAGAATAAGAAGTCTGAGAACTAACCAAGAAGCAGAGTATAACTGTACAAAATCCAAAAGTTAAAACAAATTGAAGAGTTCAGCATCTGAGCATGTTGCAGACTTCTGACTAATGGTTATTCTGCACCTAGGAATTTGTCTTTGTAACTCTTTGTTACTAGACCTCTTACCAGTGCTAAGACTGAATTCCTAGCTGCCCTTTGCTCTCAGGGAACTCAAATCTACCTGAGTGTTTAACTCAGTTAAAATTCTATTTGCCAGGCTTCATCATGTCTAATCCCACTTCCTTGCAGATATGTCAGTAAGCATATAACTGTAGGAAGCTTACACATGTATGTATTTTACCTCGGAAAGGACCTCAAAAGAGTACACAAAATTAGGAAACCATGCTGTTTGACTATGATGAGCTTTTATTTTTTAATGATTTATCTTAAATCACTTGTTAGCCATATAAGCCTACATGCCACAATTTCCTTTTGTAGGACTGACCTCAGATCACTTGTCTGGTTTGCTGACTTGCTCAGTCATACATATGCTGGTTGACACTGAGATAATTAAACTTAAACCAACAGTATAAAAGTTATTACCAGTTCATAGTCTTAGATGTCTGAGCTACACTATTCGTCTGTTTCTCAGTGTTACAAAATATAGAATCAGCTTTCAATAGCTCTGTTTGCAGTAACTCCCATTTCCCTGATGACAGAGATCTGGATAATTAATAACACTGTAACAGGACATTCCTTTGTCTTATGAGTGGACAGCTGATATTCAGAAGTTCACATCATTTAAGTACACTTGTAATACTTAGGGCTTTGTCACTGTGGCAAGAGCATGATGACACAGTTGTGACAGTGATTTAAGATGTTCATACCATCGAAGAATAGGCCCAATGCCTTCTTGACATATTCTTCATGCACAAAATAAGCAATGATCCGCTTGAAAAAAAAAAAGCTCAGCATTTTATATTTGTAAGTCAGAATACAGAAAAGATAAGCTGATTGTTACTCTGATTATAGGAACTTCTTATACTGCAGAAAGTTACTTTGAGAAGGGCCTTTTGAGTAGGTACAATGGCATGACTTCTTGACTGCTGCCAGGAACCTGCACTAAGGTGATTTAAAGTTTAGTGGAGGGAGGGCTAACTTCTGCTTCAGCAGACAGACAAGGAGCAGTTTAAAACTGAGGACACAGATACAAGTGCAGCAGTAAGGAAATAAAAGATGATTTTGTATATGCAGAGTGACAACTGTCCTGGGATCTTTGATTACCATTAATGATGCATGAAGAAAGGAAAGACAAGAGCTAGATGCACAGCGAACTCAGACAAGCTCATGATATTGGTATAAATAAACAACAGCCTATGGGCCTAGTGTACACGTGATGTCCTACTTGATAAAAGTAAGCAAACCATAAACCTACAAAGCATGCCGTGTTGCAGTGAGGAATGGATAGTAACATGTTTCAAAATCCTGTACCATTGCCCAGCCAAGAGTGCAAATTTACTCATTGCCCCTCCATTGCAGCAAACTGACACTCCCCTGGGAATGGGGTATTGTTTGTGCCCCTAAGTGAAGGGGGAAGGTTGTGTTTGGCCCCCTTTGTGACAGCAGATTGAGAGTCATACAAGACAGGCAATAAGTTTGTAGCCCCTTAAGGTAGCCCCTTAGTGAATTAACCTTCTAGTTTTACTGTGTCATAGTTTTTATCTTGTTCAATGCATCTGTTTTGAGATTGTTTATAAAATGTTTGCATTTCTTCTCTAGCAAATTGAACTTTGGCAGAGGAATGATTTTAATTAAAAATGTGGTGTGATCCATGCAGTTTTTAATATTGTCCTAGTTCATCAGTTTTAAGTATTCTCTCCTTTTTGCAAGAACATAAAAAATGCAGACAAGAGACTGATATTTGATTTTCAGATCTGGAGATGTTTCTATCAGAGGGTAGTAGATTCTCAAGAAGACAAACAAGACAACAATTTCAGCTTCAAAATTTCCCAGACTACGTAAGAGGTCAGCACAGTATATCTTAGATTATCTCTTGCAGTATTCTCTGGAATGCTGCTGATGTGAATAGTACTTCTCTAAGAGATACTTTCCATGTCACCTATGTCTTAAAAATGTCCTGCTTGTGTCTTTATGGCAATTCAAGAACAGTAAAATAAGACTAGAATTCAACGTTCACAAGGTTCATGAAGTTTTAATGAGTAAAGCTTTTGAGACACAAGCTCTTTTTCAGTGCATAAAACCACTTTAGAACTACCATTTTTAAATGTAAAGCCAGCCAATAGACAACAAAAAACTCATGTGACTCTGACATCAACAATAAATAAAAACATGTTAAAATATATAAAACATAATAATTATGTTATAAAATATCATATTTAACTTTCAAAACTGGTTTAATACTGTCTGCAGAAATACTGTTTGCAGAATTTAGGCCAGGTAAAACATCAGATCTAAAATGAATCCATTTATATTCAGCACTTTCAGTGGCATTAACAATACTACCACCCCTTTCACTTACATAAACGTTCTGTAGAATTCTAAACTTAAACTTGTGAGAGTTACCTCTGTGTAATACGTGCTTGTATAATGCATTTGTTTCCACACATCTACATATTTCCAAAAGATGTGCCCCATTCTTTCTTTTAGCTTCATATTAGCTATACCTATGTAGAAGCTATCGCATTCTACACAATTAGCAATATAAACAAGATTTGTAGTGTAGCATGTACCCGAAGCCTTTATAAAAAATTTTTCTTTGTGATAGGGTGTACAAAATTAGTATCTATATTGATGTCACCGCAGAATGCACAATTGTAACAGGGTATACTTCCAATTTTACTAAATTTTGTCCTTAATTTACCATTTCTCCTTACAGCCTTATTACAAAGCATCTGTTTTAGAGTGTTTTCATTCTTATATATAAACTTCAGTCTGTCACCCACAAGCCTAGCAACTTCTAGATTAGAACAGAGTATAGACCAATTCTTACCTATATTCTTAACCATACTGGTGTAACCATTATACTTCAGGCAATAACCCATATTATATCGATTTGTAATACAAGTTACATTCTCGATCTGACTAACACTACATAAATGCATAAAAGGTCTAGCTGAATGTCGCCTCTCATCAATATGTTTTTAGCAGTATTAACAATATTATCAGTATACCCTTTGCTCTTAAAATCATTAGCCATACTATCCATTTCTTTAAGGAAATTACCTTCTTCAGTGTTTAAACAACTTGCCCCTATAAACTGGCTTTTCAATACCCATTTATACATATGCCTAGGATGCATACTGCTGTAATGTACATACCTAGTGGCCTGTACATCTTCTTTATATATCCTTGTCTCAAAAGAAGCATCTTTGATAACCATTTCCACATCCAAAAAAATGGATGTACTTATCAGAATGATTAACATCAAATTTTAAGAAATCGGTGCTAGTCTGTAAGTGATCAAAGAAAACTTGCAATAAATGAACATCATTGCTCCATAGCAGAAACACATTGTCTACAAAATGCTTGTGAAACTGTAGACTTCCGTTCTTATAAGTGTCATTGGAGTCATATATAATCTGTTCTTCCCAGATGGCCAATACTAAATTTGTGTAAGTATTGGCCACAGGTGTCCCCATGGCCACTCCCATACATTGATGGTAATAGGTGCCATTATACATAAAGACATTGTTATTCAATACTACATCCATCATAGAACATAAAAGTTCTATTTTACTACCATTAAAGGACGTATGCTTATGTAAATATTCCCTAAGTGCTTCTAAGCCATAAACATTGGGTATAACTGTGAATAAGGACTTAATGTCCATAGTCATCATAAGTATTCCATTATTATTATGAGCATCTGACCATGACTTTAAATTCTTAAGAAATGCATTAGTGTCCGTAATATAACTTTTACTCATAGGCAATAAAGATGCCAATTGTTGTTCCAAATATTTTGATAGGGCAGCAGTTATCCATGTATTGCCCAACACTATGGGCCTCATGGGAGGGTTACATAGATCCTTATGGATCTTAGGTAAATCATAAATTATGGGTACCACTGGATCTCAGATCTCTCCTTAAAATAGGCTTCTGGCTTAGTGGGACTTACCCAGTCAACAAAGGATAAATAAAATAAATAAAAAAACTCTTGCACTTTTGTAATGTTTTTGGACAACTTAAAGTGGCAATGTAACAAACAGTGTTCATGTGTCATATATACATGAACTGTAACAGTGACAAAACAGATTTTTATTCAGTGCACAAATGTTGTTTATGTTAACTTTACTTTTTTGTGTAGGGCTAACTTTATCCCCACGTAGTGTGATCTCGGAGTTGGTATATTTAATCTAGGGGGGGGTGTGGGGGCAGAGCCCCCCCACATGGGGGGTGCAGGTGGCCTTGCCCCTCTGCAGAAACATAGTACAAAGTATATTTACTACTTTGATATTGTTTTAGGTGGAGGGGATGTTATTTACATGTGATTTGTAGTTTTGAAGTTGTGATGCAAAGTTTCAATGTTATGAAATTCGATGTTATGAGTTTTAGACGTTATGGATTTTAGATGTTATGGTCTCAATGTTTTGAGCTTTGATGTTATGAACTTTAGATGTTTTGAAGGAGATCCATATGTGTGTATATATATATATATATATATATATATATATATATATATATATATATATAGGTCCCCTTCAAAACATCTAAAACCCATAACATCTAATTTCATAACATTGAGACCAGAACATCTAAAACCCAAAACATCTAAAACCCATACCATTGAATTTCATAACATCTAACAGCACCAATCACATGAAAATAACATCCTGTCCACATATAATGACATATAATGACACCAAACTACCAAACACACTTTTTACTATGTTTCTGCAGGGAGGCTTGATATGTACATGAACTGTAACACTGACAAAACAGATTTTTATTCAGTGCACAAATGTTGTTTATGTTGACTTTACTTCTTTGTGCAGGGGTAACTTTTTCCCCACTGTAGTGTGATCTTGTAGTTGGTATATTTCATTTACAGGGGGTGGGGTGCAGGGAGGTTTGCCCCCCTGCAGAAACATAGTAACAAGTGTGTTTGGTAGTTTGGTGTTGTTATATGTGGAGGGGATGTTATTTTCTTGTGATTTGTAGTGTTAGATGTCATGAAATTCGATGTTATGGGTTTTAGATGTTTTGGGTTATAGATTTTCTGGTCTCAATGTTATGAAATTAGATGTTATGGGTTTTAGATGTTTCAAAGTAGACCTCTCTCTCTCTCTCTCTCTCTCTCTTTATATATATATATATATATATATATATATATGTATATGTATATATATATATATATATATATATATATATATACACACACACACACACACACACACACACACACACACACACACACACACACACACACCTAGAGAACAGGTACTATGACTCCATTCAAAAGGATGGCCCCTCTACAGTAAGAGGAGTGAGTAAGTGAGTAATTAGACCCATTAGCCTCACTAGCCTTATATGCAAAGCCATAGGCAACTTAACTGAACTAGATTCCACTCAGTTTGGGTTTGTGAAGGGAAGGTCCTGTCTCCTGAAAATAGTAAGCTTCTTTGAAAAGGTTACAAGGGCTGTGGACAATGGGAATTTTGAGCATACTGGTTATATTGACCTGACCAAGACTTTTGACACTATCCCTCATGCTGGTATTATTGAAAAATATGACAAGATTTATGTAAACCTATACATTCTCCCCTGGATTGAAGACTGGCTATTTACCATAGGATCATAGGAGGTTATTAAGCTATTGGCCATGAGGCCCTTATGAGCCTAGCCAAGAGTTTAGCCCATGTTTAGACAAATTAGTACCCAATGCCCCTGTCCAGTAGGGGACATGGGTGGAATCCCAGGGGTATATTTTCTGTTTCCCATCCAGTTACCTAGGTTGCGCTTAAAAAGGGGTAAAGAGGTGCTATGCTTGATGTGGAGAGGGATACTATTCCATAGATGGGTGAGTCTCTGAGACACAAATCTGTCCCACCAACAAGTCTTGTTTATATCACAGACCAGGTTGAGGCCGCATGTGTGGGTTACTTGAGTGGAACTTGACTTGCGGATATGCAGCAGTCCCATCAAGGTGGGGTCCATGAACACCTTTGTATGCCAGACAGTGGTCACCTCTGAGGAGTCTGTATGAAACTGAGTAGAGAGATAGGGCTTTTACCCTATCTGTGTATGGTAGATGATTGAGGCCCTGGATTATCCTGGTGATGAACCACTGTGGTCTCTCCAGCTGCTGCATGTGCTTTGTGAGGTACATGCTGAAAGGGGCGTTGTATTCGATAATGGGCCTTATAAGGGAAGAATACAGGAATGTTATGACCTCCTTGTCCCTGGATGAGATACCCTTACTTATGAGGTGGGCCATGTAGAAGGCTTTCTGTACAATGGAAGCAACATGGTGGTCAAAAGTCAGGTTGCTATCAACCTGGGTGCCCAAATCCCTCACAACTGATTGAGTGCTTAGGACATTGTTATTAATGTGATAATTTGTGGAGATGTCCCCAAAAGGGATGATGATGCATTTTTTGGTATTCAGCTTGAGGCCATGTTTCTGGCACCGGTCATTTGTCTGACTGAGACCCTCTTGGAGGACGTCTACATCACTAGGAGAATTGATGACAGCACCCAGCTTGCATTAATAGATCCCAAGTTGTGAAAGGTCCTGGTTACCTGTCTGAATGCAAAATTGCAACTAGTGGGATGCCTCAGGGATCCATTCTGGGCCCTTTCTTGTTTGACATTTATTTTGCAGACATCCATGCCAATATCCCAAAAATGGTCACTTTTGCTAAAGACTACAAACTAGGCACTTTTATCCATTCATCCACTGATATAAAACTGCTCTAGCAAGGGTTGGAATATGCAAATACATGGTGTATCAAAAATGGTCTCAAACTAAATAAAAAAGTGTAGCATACTAGTGTGTGGCATAAAAGATGCTCCCACCTCATGTTATAAATGCTACTCCTCTTCACATACATACTGTCATGAGAGAACTACATAGTTACTTATGTGAAGAACTCTCCCAAATTTGTTCACCTTATTTACATTCTAAGGCAAAGTATGATTAAAGTTCAAGAAATTAGAATTGTTTAGATCTTTGATGTTAGCCATTGGTGCTCTTCGAAGCACCCACAATGTGCCCAGTAATGACTCCTTCTGCAATTCATATGGAGTTACATGTATTGGTAACATATTTAAATATAATTGTAGAGTCTTTTTTTATAACACTCATTGCTCCTACTACTATTGGAACTATCTGGGTATCTTTCTCCCGCATTGCTATAATTTCTTCCTGCAAATCCTGGTATTCTATGACTTTGTGTCTCTCTGTACAGAAGACACTGTAGTCACTGGGTGTAGCGATATCAATGATCAATGCTACTTTTGTCTTCTTTTCATGAACCACTGTGTCTGGTTTTCTCACATCTATCTTTTGAACTGTTGGTAATGGGTAGTCTTATGTGATGTAGACTTCATCATTTTACATGCTGTTTTATGGCTGAAGTTTCCTGTGTTTTTCATCTACATATTTGATATAATGTTTGCACAATCCCTAGTGCAACAGTCTTGCCACATTATTCTGCCTTTCGGTATACGGTCCTTCTGCTATTAGTAGGTATGAAACTGTTTCCAGTTCTGTTTTATAAAACCTACATTTGTCCGTTTCTCCCACATGTTCAATGGACTTTGTAAACCAATGTGTACGTAGTCCACTGTCTTGGGCCGCCAATATTAATCTTTAATTTTTGGTTTGAATTCGCCTCTCCTTAACCATTCCTGCATTTGATCCTGATCAACATGGGGTTGTTCCAGGAGTTTTCTATAATTGCAACTATATTTATGCATTTTCCATATTTCTTACCTTCTTATCTGATCCTTCACCTTATATTCTTTCTTTTGTTTTTTGGCACATTCAGTTACTGCCTGATTTTTATCTAATTTTGATTTGATTTCCATTCCTGCTTGACACTGATATGCTTCTGCTAGACTAAGCAGGGAAGTCTCCTCATGTTTCAAAACATTCACTGTGTTTGGGTATTGTGAGGTCAGCAGATATATATGCAGTCCCATGATTACAGATCTATGCATGTAAACAGTTTCAAGGAGGCCCATACCTCCTTTGGAATGGGGAATATATAATCTTGGTATGCACTGATTTTTATAAATCATTTGGTGAGCATGAAGCATTCTTCTTGTTTTCCTCTCTAATTTATCCAATACCTTTTGGGACCAATCAATAACTCCAAAACTGTAAGCTAGGACAGGAAGAGTAAATTGGTTTATAGCTGGACTTTGTTCCTAGATGGCAATGCTGTTTTCAGGATTTATTTTTTATTTATTTATTTTACATTTGTTAACCGGGATGGTCCGACTGGATTAATGTCCATTTTCAACTGAGGCCCGGGGAGAAAAGCTCCAAGGTACATGCACACAATACAATTATCAGAATAGTTGGTGCATGGCATATACACCCAAGTTACATTTACTCATAGGTTACAAAACAAAGCAATACAACACCACATATCAATGCAAGAATGTATAAACAGGTAGTAGGATTAATTTAATTCTTCTAAAATATTCCTTACTGAGTTTTGTTTGCATTTGTTCATGTTTAATTGTTAATCCTTCATCAATTCCCAAATATTTATGCACTCCCATTTGTTAAAGTTTTTATATGACAGTCCTGACCCAAACTGATGTTTTCTTGGTGCTGCAGTTCTCCTGCTTTAAAGGCTACTTTTGCACATTTATCAAGACCAAATGACATTCTTATATCATTCGAAAAAGTTTTGACTACTTGCAATTGTGCTTTCAGTTCCTCATATGATGAGCTATACAGTTCTAAATCATCTACAAAGAGAAGATGAAAAGTCTTTACACTTTGTTGCTTTCTGGTAGCCAAATTATAGCCATGACTTAATCCTTTAAGCAGACAGCTTAATGGGTTAATGGCAAGGCAAAGGAGCAGTGGTGACAGACAGTCACCCTGGAATATCCCCCTTTGAATTATCCCTGGAACAGTAATTTGTCCTTTATCATGGCTTAACTGCAGAGTGGTTTGCCACTGTTTCATGGTCACTGTGATGTAGTTTATCAGTGTAGGATACATCTTATACATTTTTATGCACTCTTTTATCCATGAATGTGGGATATTGTTAACTGCTTTTTTGTAGTTTAAACATGCCATGCTTAGATTCTTCCCCTTTTTACAGTTCTCCACTATGACTTTATTTAACAACAAATGATCCTTTGTTCCATATGACATTCTTTTAATACCTACTATAAATTCTGTTGGCATCAGTTCCAGTGTAAAGTTTATATGTCATTGGAAGGCAAGTCATTGGTGTATTGTTTTAGGGTAGCGTCCAGGTTTGCTTTTAAGTATAAGCATTATTTTTCCGGTTGTTAGCCAGGCTGGTGTCTGTTCAGGGTGTGCATATAAATAGTTTTTACTCATGGCTAAATCTTTGTGCAAAGAAGTTAGATATTGCATCTGGGCCTGGGGTTTTCCAATTAGAGGCTTTTCTTAACTTCGTTTTAATTTCTCTGGCCATTACTTCTTCCCATTTCATATCCTGTACATTTGAACTTCTTATTCTTTCTTTTACTTCTTCTATCCATTCAGCATCTTTGTTATGTTCCACAGGATCTTCATAGATATTTCTTCAAAACGTATCTATTTGTTCTTTTTGGTGGTTTTCATTTCCTTTTACCTTGTTTCCCAATTCTCTATAAAACATTTTGTTGGGTCATCAATAACTTGCATATTTTGTACTTTTCCTTTATATTTATCTATATATCTTCTAAGTTTTTCTGCCTGTGCTGATGTTTTTAGTTTATTATTTGTGATAGTGCACAATAAATCCTGATCTGTTATTATACTGTGTATCGCTTTTATCATGTCTATCTTTCTGAGTATTTTTGTTGATCTGTTCCTTCTTCTATACTCTTCTAACAGTGACACTGTCTTAATTGTTTTATAGTTTTCTCTGTTCTATACTTCTATGATGGCATTCGATTTCTCCCTGTTCTTTCCCTCACTACCCTTTCCCTTACTGCCCTGTATTCTCGTGGTAGGACTTTATCTGTTATTAATTTAGCTGCACAGTAATGTATCCCATTTACTTCTCTTATATCACATGAATCTTTATGGACAGTCCTAATTACCATGTTCATGTGTTTTATCAAACTTCAAACTTTTTGGGTTTTATTTTCATTCTTTGTTCTCCATTTCCTGCAAACATTCTATAGAAAGTTCCAGATCATCGTCCTATGACGCATTCTCTTTAGTTTCACCCTGTGTCACCCATTGTTCTTTCATATTGGAACCTACTGGCCTTTCACTCCATTACATTGACTGTGTCAGAGTTACCACAGTTCTCTGTTCTTTCCATTGCTGTATAGGTCCAACTGAATGTTTGTACTGGTTTCCTATGGGAGGCTCCAAAGTATCTTCATATGTCAGCTGATTTGATGCTTTCTGCTCCACTGGCTTCTTCTTAATTTGGGTGTCCATTGCTTTATCCTGTTGTGCTGTTTTATGACTTAAATTTTCTACACTAAAACCTTCAGTTTGCAGGTAATCCATGACCTCAGTTTCTATTTCTTTAACTTCTCTATTACTAATCCTTCTATCTGACCCAGTTAATTTCCAAGGAAATATCTTCAAAGTCCAAAGAAATTATCCTACCATCATTGAATACAGTGTCCCTCTTTGGTAGCCTACATGTTGCTAAGGTATGACGTTTGCTTCACTTTTCAAGCCACAAAATGTCCTATTTGACCTCCTATTTCTTCACAAAACCAATGCCTCTACAAATACCCACATTTAGGAACTAAATCTACAACACAAACAAACAAGACTTACTGAAGGGATAGGTTCCTAACTCAATGTTTTCCTTACCTATGGAATAAGTTATCACTATAGAAAAAACAAAGTACCAATTTGGCTACCTTTAAGGCTAGACATTATAACTTGATAGGTAGACACAGGTGAACACCAAGGTTAACATGTGTAGCCTTACCCGACCTGGAAGGTGAATAATATTAACTGCTTCAAAAGGGTGGGAAGGATTTTTAACTTTGTCTCCTTAAAGGTGTATATGGCTAGGCTTCTTATCATCCCCACAATTACTTGCATAGTATGTTCTTAAGTTCATGTAAATAAATATATCTATATCTATTTATACCTATTTATATCTGTCTATATATATATATATATATATATATATATATATATATATATATATATATATATATAATATTAATAAATATAGATACACACACACACACACACACACACACACACACATATACATAAGGGAAAACATACTCTGTCTTAACATCATTGTGATTCACGTTTCTACACAGCCACATAGATATGCTACTACTTATGTATGAAAGAGGTATGCAGTATATTATCATGAGTAGTTACAGATGGTAAATAGCCTTTTATACCGATAATATAATATAGCTATGGAAAACATGCATATGTGGAAAAATATGCATTCGTACCCACACAAGGTACCCAGAACAATCATTACAATGGAAGTTTTAACATCTACATTAAATAGCTTCCAAAGGAAACCTCACAAATATAAACAGTATCATAATATACAGGTTGTAGCTTCCATTAAAAAAGTTTTCATCAACATCTAAAAGCTACAAGAGCTTTGAGTTTGCAACTGCTGTTTGATTGCATTGATTTTTGGATATTCTTCATTTACGGTTTGCATATATCCATTACTTTTTGATTTTGGTCTTATTACATTACAGTGAGTTGTATTTTAAATTTTGGTTTATTGCAAAGGTTTTTTTTCTTGAAGTCTAAAAGTTGTTGGCTAGGGAATTAGATATTGCTAATTTGTAGGAAGAGCTAAGAAACAGTTTTTTGTTTTATTTAAGGTATTCACCTACATTAAAAAAAACAAAAAAAGGTAAAACGGTCAAAAGAAAAAAACAAATAAATGGAAAACCAGCTACTAAACTAGTAAAATCAACTTTAATAATCAATAAACAAAGAAAATCACTAGTAACTAGTAAGCGCTTTTGTCCCAATCTATGGAACTTCATCAGACCAAGTTACACCCGTCTTCAAACCCATTAAATACATTTTCTTACAATCACATGATCTTACATTTTATCTAGCTACAAGAGGCCTAAATTAACAACGGCTGTTTGGGTTGGGAGGGAGGCCTCATGGGGTTGGGAGGATTGCCTAATGGTTAAGGCATTTGCCTTACAAATACAAGGTGCAAGGTTTGAGTCTCACAAAGGATAATTGGCTAGGCTTATAATGGCTCGCAAGGGCAGTTAGCCTAGTACTAACCTATGACTGCATTGATTTTTGGATTTCTCCTACACATCTACCCAATTCTTATTGTGTTTTCAAACTTGATTTTTTTTAGCTGCCCACCCTACTGTAAGTTAAACTTTAGAAGCATTCCCAGTGCTAATTCTACAGGGCACTGATAGCTCAAACTGATAAGGACATAGGCAACTTAACTGAACTAGGCCCTAATCAGTTTGTTTTTGTGAAGAGCAGGTATTGTCTCCTGAAACTAGCAAGTTTCTTACAACTTGAGTTAGTCAATGTTTTGTATCATCCCATTCAATTAGTGTACATTACAATATTCCACCTATTAGTCTGAACTCTGTGTTGTTCTTTTCTGCATTTTCCTTGTTTTAACCAAAAGTCAACTGCTCCCATTTTTAACATGGTTTGGGACCTTAGTCTTGCAGTAGGAGGAGAAATAAAGTTTCTGCAGGATATGAGCCTCATTATTTATATAGCATTTTTTTCTACTTGCATTTTATTTGTTCTGGGACCTTAGTCTTGTAACAGTGTCTTGTGGCAGAATTGTGAATTGCTGTAGGACATAAGCCTCATTGTTACATTTCTACTGCATTTTTACAGTTGCATTTTCCTTGGTCTAGGGACCTTAGTCTTGTAGCATCACTCACAATAGTGAGAGAATTGTGAATTGCTGCAGGATCCGAGTTTCATCTATCATATTCCTACTATAATTTTACTATTTGCATTTTACTTAGTCTGGGAGTTTAGTCTTGCAGTATTACTCACAACAGAGTAACACACACACTAAGACTCTGTCATAGCCCATGTGGATGATAATGACTTGAAACATACCTCACTGGACTATATGAAGGGAGACACGGTACAGCTTTCAAATTATGTGTGGCAGGTAGGTATAAGCCTAGCACTAAGTAGCATTCTACCTTTCCCAAGGATGATACCACAATTTAAATAGAAGATGATTGACTGTAACAATTGGCTTAGTTATTGGTGTTATTCTAAGGGGGTCCAATATTTGTTAGCTTGCGAGAACTTGATCAGCAGACCATGCTGCTTTGCCCGGTATAGTCTTTACCTGTCCCTACATGCCTTTTGTATATTGACCAAAACATTATCCACTCCTATAGTGCCTTTTTATACAATGCCAACCTGATAAACATTCCGACATAGTAAAGTCTACTCAAAGATAAACTAAACGTGTCACTACTCAATGCTAGGAGTCACAACAAGAAGCTGCACTACCTGGAAGCACACCGCACCCTTGAGAGTGTTGATACCCTGAGAATGCAGTTACTGAGACATGGTTTAAAGGTGTGGAAGGAACCTCAGCAGTGCAAGACTATAATGTCTTCCACACATTTAGACCAGTTACTACACAAAAAGAGACAAGAGGTGGAGGTGTAACAATCTACATAAAAAGTAAGCACACATTAAGATTGGTCAAAAAGTATGACACTGTTGAGCTACTCCATGTCCAGTTAACCTTAGGTAAACTCCCATACCATATCTTTGCTAGCTATAGGTCTACTTTATAACCCAGGATAAGCATACTGTACTGGAGTCACTCACCATTTGGCCAACACCATATTCACAGGTGATTTCATCTATTTCACCATAAACTAGGATACAACCACTAATATGTAAGCTCAAAGATTCCTGGATTTTATAAATGCAAACACCCTGGAACAGCTAGTCTGTACACCTACTAGGGGTGCAAATATCCTAGATCTGTTACTCACAAATATGACAGAATGTTACACCCCACCCATTGTAATGTCCTCACTGGTCAGATCAGCTCTCAAAGTGGTCACTCTAGAAATAAATATAAAACCTAATCTCTCAGCAAACCCCAGCACCTTTTAGAACTTTTCCAAGTCTAACTACCTCCTATTAAGTGATGGCATAGCTAAATTCCAAGCCCCACCCCAAAACTCAAAGAACATTGTGAAGGAACCCTCTACAAGCATGCAATTAACTGCATAGAAACAGCAGTAACTAACCAAAGTACACTTAGGACAAACTCCCACAAACAAGCCCTCATGGTGTACCCCCAGTAGAAATAGATTGTATGACAAAAGAAAGAACATCCTGTTGAAAAACAGGATGGACTATACCCAACAGGCAGAAAAAAAAACTCCTTCATCAGTGTTAACAAGCAACTCAAGGGACTAATCAGGTCCAATAAAGCCAACTTCAAGGCAAAAATAGCTTCCAAGGCTAAGGATAACTATAATGCATTTTTCAGTTATGCATGCAGCCTTAAGGGGAACACCCAACAGTGTGCTGAACTAATTGTAAATGAAACTCCCTATACTAAACAAGGGCATATAGCAAGTTATCTGGCCATTAAATTTAGCTCCAATTTCACCCCGCATCACCCTAGTTACTCCCAAGAAATACCCTTTACCATTTTTCCTTATTACTAAAGAACAGGTCCTTACTGCACTATCCAAAGCTAAAAACAATGCATTGATGGGTTCTGATAATATTCCACAATGTCTCCTAAATAGCTAGAAATATGACCTGGTAGGCCTAGTAGAATCTCTATTCAACCACAGCCTCCAGACAGGCTTCATCCCTGCAGAAATGAGGACTGCAACAATCATACCTCTACACAAAGGGGTACCATCAGCACATCCAGGGAACTAGAGACCCATAATTTTGACTAGTCTTATATGCAAGGCCATGGAAAGAATTATGGTGGATCTGATAAACAAAGACATAGGAAATCTTCATACGCTGGACCCATCCCAGTTTGGTTTTGTCAGAAGAAGGTCATTCTTACTAAACCTGGTGAACTTCTTTGAGAAGGTTACTAGACCCATAATACGGTGCATACTGCCTACCTCAACCTGGCAAAGGCATTTGACAATCCTCTCCAGGAGGGTATGACACAGACAAATGACTGGTGCCAGAGCCATGGCCTAAAACTCAGTGAAAGAATGCATAAATATACCTTTTGAGAAGATAACCACCCCTGCAGATTACAGCATTAATAATACTCCCCTAAGAGTTGATGCATGGTAAAGGACTTGGGAACTCAGGTTGACAGTAACCTGAACTTTGGTCACCATGTGTCCATGGTGGTGAGAAAATCCTTCTACGTGGCACAAGCTGTAAGTTAAAGCATGGCATCCAAATCCAAGTATATCATAGTTCCACTATACTCTGGCCACATTAGACCAATAATTGAGTATAATGCATCTTTTGGCATGTACCTAACCTGGCATTTGCAACAAGTGGAGCAGCCACAGAGGTTCTTCACTAAAAGAATACAGGCTGTAAATAACATGTCCTGTGTGGACCACCTCAAAGCCCTGTCCTTGTACTTAATCTCCTAGAGATGAATGTGGGGTAATCTATGCCTAACCTACAAGGCATTCTCTGATCCAGCCATGATGGATGTGCTAAGTGTATACAAAACAAACAGCACTAGAATTACCCAATCTAAAGATCTAAACCTCATCTTTGACCTAAACAAAATATTTTGGGGCAGGTATGTGTCTCAGAGATTATCCCTTCTCTAGAATAGACTTCCTATTCATGTGAAGCAGAGCTCTTTCCTAAGCCTATTCAAAAGCAATTTGAACCAATGGGTAAGAAATCACAAATCACCCCCCTCCCAGTTTGTTTCCTCTGGCCCTTAGTGACAGAGGCATCTTGTAGATGCCCTAAGTCACTGGCATATACCAAAGCCATTCTAGTCCTTGGTCATTGATAATTGGGAAAATTGGGGCATAAATGGCTAGGCTTAAAAAGGCTCAAGGGCCATTAGTCTTGCAAACTCCTGAGAGCCAATGATCCTATGATATACACATGGCAGGTGCACTATAGCCATGTAGATATACAACACAGACCTAAAAGGTGATAGAGCCCAACAGATGTGATATAATAGATAAGTGGGTGTACCGTAGTATCAGGAAACTATATTCTCTCCCTCTGTAGAGGTAATAATCCAATATATGTCAATGTTTCAGAATATTACTTGTATGACACACTGACACCATATTCAGCTCTTCATTGTCATGCATCACTAATAGGCCTCATCAGCATTCAATGTTTCAGAATCATGTTCTCTCCAAAACGTGTACCTTGTTGGGAACTGATAACAAACTGTGCTAATATTCACAAATACTTGCTGATCCAATAGTATGTTCCATGGTCTGCATGACTTCCAGTGTGAGCCAACTACATTGGTGTAGACGGATGAAGCCCTAACAATGACCCAGATGTGGGTTCATTTATGCATTCCAGGCACCCAAAGAACTTTGTGGGGGAAAGAAATTATAAGGCTGTGCCTGCTCACATCTACTTAAGGGGAGGGATAATGGCAATATGCTGGAGTGAGGTAGGTGGTACTTGTGTCCCTGACTGAAATCATTAATAGCATCTGGACTAGGTAAATGGGGAGGCCATGAAGGGGGGCATTGTCACTTTGAGGTGGCAGGGACACATGTAAAGAGAGGCCTTGCCTAATAGCTCACAATTACCTTCTGAATTATATCAGCACATAGAGATATGGCCCACTAGCACTGTCAATACATGGGTATATGGCTTACTAGCACTGTCAGCACATGGGGATATGGCCTACTAGCACTGTCAGTACATGGGAATATGGCCCACTAGCACTGTCAGCACATGGGAATATGGCCCACTAGCATTGCTTCAAGCCATCCAGTGTGAGTGTCAGTGATGGCGCCCAGGCTCACTGTCATCTTGCACCCAGCTAATGACCCCAAAACAGAGAGGTTAATCACCTGAGTTATGGGGAATAATTTGCTATCAAGTAGAAGGGGGCTTAGAGGAGATACACTCACCCACAAACTTTAACCCTACCTATAGAACATTGCAACACTCATGGATTTGCAAAGGAAAAAAAAAACAGTCTTTCAGAGGAATATGCATATGGGGTTCCTATCGCGAAATCGAATGTGAAGAATGCTGAATACTGGAAGGCCGAACTTGGTAGTTCGAAAGTTGAGAATGTCGAAGCCGCAGAAACCCAAATTCTTTCCCAGGGAAAGAATTCAGTTGGCCGTTTTTGTGGCTTCGACATTTTTGGACCGGGTTAAGGTAAGTGTACGAATGGGTAGTGATGGACTTTAGGGTTAGGGCGCTGGTCAGGTAAGTGTGCGATAGTGATGGACTTTAGGGTTAGGGCGCGGTTCAAGTAAGTGTGCAACAGTGACGGAGTTTAGGGTTAGGGTGTGGGTCAGGTAAGTGTGCGATAGTGATGGATTTTAGGGTTAGGGTGCGGGTCAGGTAATGTATGGTAGTGACGGACTTTAGGGTTAGGGTGCGGGTCAGATAAGTGTGTGGTAGTGACGGACTTTAGGGTTAGGGCTGGGTTAAGGATAGTGCATAGATAGTAGTGCATGTTAGGTTTAGTGTAGGTTTTGAAGGTGTTTGGTGTGATTGTGTTATGTGTGTGTTTTTCAGAACAGCAAATTTTTTCCCTGGGAAAAAAAATTGCTGTTTTGAAGTTTCGATGTTATCTGAATTTGATCTTCCAAGTTCGAACTTATGGTGTTCGACATTTTGGAAGTTCGATTTCGTGATATAGACCCTGCATATGATACAGGATTTACATCCAGAACAAGTATAATCATGTTGCAGGGAAGGGGAGTTTATGATGATGATGATGTTGGCATGCAGATAAAATGTCACACAGAGTACCGTGGAACATGGTCATACCCGGATACACATAAAGCTGCTGCTTGTTAGCATGTCATAGTCTGAGCATTATGACCACTTGTATGCATAGTATTGAATAGTGTACCATGTAAGGCAATGTGAAGCTGCAAGTCAGTTCTTGTTCATACATGCTGTGCTGTGATAGATTATGCAACTATAATGATACATTAACATGTCACTCCTGAATAGTTTTAGAAAAAAATAATACTCCTTATCCCATACTATTCTGATAGGCTTTGTCATGCTAGTAAAAGTAGTTATATGAGTGGGGAACTGAGAAAATAGCATTTACATCTGTGGTTAATATATCACCTCATTACCCATCAGTGCTTGTTACATACTTGGAGAAAAGTTTATATGATTACGTAACAGTAAACATGTACTACGCAATGTACTGACAGCAGTGGCATATGCAGGTAATACAAAATATGATCAACCTACATTTACCAGACTGTATAGCGACCACATGTGCAATGGATACTATAGTATTATATTCCATTACAGCTCGAAAAAAAGAGAACTATATTGATAGTTGTATATTAATGCAGTTAGTTGGCCAGGGTTGAATGAGCATATATCCATAGCCTGTCTGTTAAAAGTGCTGTTGTTTTTATGTGTTTCAAAGTATTTCTGCTCATTTTCTTTTGGAATATAGTATTGTGGGATTGTAAAATAGCCCTTTAACAGTCTTGTAATTGAGAAGGGGGCTCCTTAATCATCAGTTAGTGCAGCAGACTAATACAGGCATTTCTTGTGTCCAGGGTGCATGTTTCAAGTTATTTTCCCCGAATTTTTTTTTGCATTTTTATTTTGCATATTAATCCCTGGTGTCTAGAGTTCCTCTACCCTTGATCCCTGTTCTGTTTATGTGCTGCTCAGGTACTACACATTGCAATTATTCTAGGTGTCTAATGTCCCCCAACCCTGCCAATACTCATATTTTTAAAATACTAGTAAGGCACTACAAATTAGAGTTATAATTGGTGTCTAGTGATCCCCTAACCTAATGTTGCATGCTCAGCTCATTAGTGTAGGGGTGTGGGATCGTGTGTAGGTATGTAAACCCACCCACACCTATTATAATTCCTCACTACCCCCCTACTGTTATGTTCTAGGCAAACACACAACTATACACTCACAAATGCAGCCTCATATACACTCACACACACACACACACACACACACACACACACACACACACACACACACACACACGCGTCTCTTAACCCTGCCTTTCCACTAAACTACCCAATACTTATCTATGTCGTTATGGATCAACATTGCCTTTGCCTGTGTTCACTACCACAATGTAGAAAGAACGGCTGAGCTAATCTGTATGGCCAACCATTCTGTGTCTCACTCAGTGTGACGATGCCTTACTGAAGGCAGTTATGGAGGAGACAGCACATGACTAATTAGCAAATGCCTCTCCCTGAACTGCCCCATTAATATGTAGAGCAGCTGTGGAGACATCCTGATGTGCTGCTATATGTCTTTATGCTAAAGCACCATGTTGAGGCTGTCACTGAATACAAAAATGTTAACAAGAGGTGTACACATCATATACACCTACTGATGCCCTTTATGAATGTGGCCATTGGAGGCAAAAAAACAAACAGGCAGTAGCTTCTGTTAATTTTGTGCTTTCTTACAGCATGTTCTGTATTAGTATAATCAATAGAGCACACTTCCAGGAATAAAACAGAGTTTAAGATTTCATATTTAAAATTTCTTCTACTTTCTTCAGATATTGTGTATGCATCTATATTATCAGAAAATAGGCTTCTTATCACCATGGTCTAATTTACAAACTACACATACTGGTGAAAAGTCAAATTCCCCTAGGTTAACAGTGTTCAGACAAGGTTTATGAAGATTCATAATTTGTATAAGAATAATTAGCTAAAATCGCATATTTGTAAGTAGTATGTTAACCAAATTTCCGAGAGTCATATATGCTATTAATTCTTTTAATCTTCTTCTTCTTTTGGCTGCTCCCGTCAGGGGTCGCCATGTGTGTGTGTGTGTGTGTGTGTGTGTGTGTGTGTGTTTAGTAAAAGATTAATGCTAATGCTTCTCCTTGAGATTCATAAAAAGTAATGAAACATTCTAGGTCTTGCAGATTAAACATATACATTGTGGCATGGACCCTCCAAGGTCCATATTATTTAGTGTTTGTTGAATAAGTCATAATATTGCGTTGCTAGTATGAGAATGGACAACTTGGCATAGAACGTCCAAGGTATGTACCATTAAGTGCATGGTGAATAAATTAGAATAGTTCCCTAGTAGCAAAACAGGCCAATTGGCATACATAGGAAGCCTTTCAGAAATATACTTAGTACAGCCCCTATTCCAGCACATGTCCATCCCAAAATAGAAATAAATGGCATGCAGTCCTTGTCCCCATATCAGTTCTACCACGTACATTTTTGCTATAACTTCTCTCCATATCACAGTTTCAGTCCTAGCACATTCAGTTTGCATGTAGATCACTCTCTCTACAGGAGGTATTGTCTCAACACACACACACACACACACACACACACACACACACACACACACACACACACACACACACACACACACGCACACACACACACAAACTTTAAAAGTATAGGTTATCCTGGACCATTTGTGTGCTGATTTGCTGTAGACTTCCTCCTCATAACTGTCCTTGTCCCAGCAAATACTGATTTGATTCAGGGCAGTCAGTTACATTTGAAATCACCCTTCCTTCCTTAACAGATTCCTAGCAAATACATATATATTTTACCCTGTTCTACCTCCCAATTCATTCCCATCCCCTGCATAAGCATATATTAAATCATATCACTTTCTCACTGCATACAGATCCCTGGTACATGCATGCATTAAACCATTTCTCACTTTCTTGTTTTGTTGACATTCCTGTTGCTTACATATATTAAATAATGTATGCATTCTTTTTAGATAATCACAATAGCATTTTTAAGTACCTGTTTTCTTGTTTGCAGTACTCAATGTCCTCATTTCTTTCTGTCCCACAGTGAGCATCCTACTACCCATCTCAAGAACTTCATCTCTTCACCTCTAGCTTCCTAAACTGCTCTGCCTTCACTGCCCAGGTTTCTGTACTATACAGCAGCAGTGGTTGCACCACTGTTTTACACACCTTACTTTTTAGCTTCTTTGGCATTCTTCTGACACTCTGTGTCATTTGGCTGTAGCCCCTCTGATTCTAGCTTTGACCTCCTCTCATTCAGCCTTTCCTTCTCCTCTACTATCCTTCCCAAATACCCAAAGCTGTTAAACAGTTCCATAATTTTCCATTCTATCTAAATGTTTAGCTTCTTCTGATTTCACCAATTTGCTTCCATTACAGCTGTCTTATCTGTACTCAGTTTAATCCCACGTGCCTTCAGTTTATCATTTTATTCCCATAATATCATCTGTTGATGTTCTTGTTCATAGTCTGTCTATAATGCCACATCATCTGCATACAGCAGCTTTGTTGATCTGTCCCATCTGATCTGTTTGATAATGTAGTCCATCACCAGCACAAACAGTAGTGGGCTAAGAGCTGAATCCCGATGGCCATCCAGTCCTACTGGGAATGCCTCTGTGCGTCCAAACAGTGTTTGTACTTGTGTCATTGAGTCCTTGTATATAGTTTACACTAATTCTACCATTGTTTCTTGAACTTAGAACATATCATAGCACTTCTCAAATCAGCTGCCTTGGAGCTTTGTCATATGCATTTCCGAAGTACAGGAATGCCAAGTTGGACTCTTTCCTCATCTCTAGCTGTTTCTCAACTGTCTGTCTCACTGCAAGTATTGGTTCATCTGTGCTGCATCCTGATTTATTGGCCAATTTTCAGTGGAGGCCCGGGGAGAAACGCTCCAGATGCATATCTTTGTAATGTGGGAGGAAATCGGAGCACACCCACACAAACACAGGGAGGACATGCAGACTCTGCACAGAAGGCACCCCAGCCGAGAATCGGACCAGAGAACCTTTTGCTGTGAGGTGACAATACTACCTCTGCACCACTGCACCACTGCACCACTGATCTGAATCTGAACTGCTAATCTTCCATCTTACTTTTTTCTACTGTGTGTATGCATTTATCAATCACACTCTCCAGAACTGTTATGCAGTGTGAAAAGAGTCTGATAGCTTTATACTGCCCACAGATGTGAATGTCCCCTTTGTTTTTGCATAGTGGCACTAGAATGCTTATTTTCCAGTTATTGAAGCTACGCCTTTCTTTCCATACTGCTATGAGTACCCCTGGAACCATTTCTCCCCTAACTCACCCAACATCTTGTTCATATCTGCTGTGGCATCATCTGAGCCTGCTGCTTTCTCTGACTGCATTTTCTTTAGTGCTGTTGTTTCTTCTTCTATGGTGGTCTCTTTGTCTTTCATAGTAGGCTGTGCCTGGGGCAGTACAGCTTCTATAGGGTTATCTTCATTCAGAAGCTCTGGAAGTACTCTTTCCATATCCTATTAATGTCCATTGGACTGGTAAGCAAGGTGTTGATGGCTTCTTTATCATTCTGTCTTCACCTTGAGATACAGTTTGTGCCGTCTGCTGAGTCACTTTTCAGGAGTTTGTAGAGTGCTACTGATGCTTTGTTTTTTGTTATTGCAACTGCCAGCCAGTACTCCTCCTTAGCCTGGTCCATCTTTTCTATCTCCCACTTTTTTCTGTACTTCTTTTTTCTTTTGAAGACTTCCTGGACTTCTGCTTTCTGCCACCAGCTGTTCTTATGTACTGTATTTCCATACCTGGCTTAGCTGCATATCTATTCTATAGTCTTCACACGTGCTGTTTTGAGGCACTCCCATTCATCTTCAATTCCTGCTATTTCCTCTATTTTCTGATGTGCTAGAGCCCTAAGTAATTCTTTGAACTGTTGTACTTTCTCTCCAGTTAACTTCCAGGCGTTCAGCCTAGACTCTGTTGACCTTAGAGCCTACTCTGACCACTGCCTGCAGCTTATTCGCTTAAAAATGCCCTAGGGCAGATAGCCTAGTATGAACCTATGAACTTATTGTGATAAGCACTGTTTTATGCTGTTTTCTGACTGTTCCACTGGGGATGACTTTGCAATCCTTGATTCTACTCCAATGCCCTTTCCTTTCCTGAAGAAGTCTGCATGAGTGGCATGTTTGCTACTCTTGTATGTAATCTTGTGATTGCCTCTCTTGTTGAGCTGTGTGTTGGCCACCATCTTGTTACTCTTGTATGTAATCTTGTGATTGCCTCTCTTGTTGAGCCGTGTGTTGGCCACCATCTTGTTACTCTTGTATGTAATCTTGTGATCGCCTCTCTTGCTGCGCTGTGTGTTGGCCACCATCTTGTTACTCTTGTATGTAATCTTGTGATTGCCTCTCTTGTTGAGCTGTGTGTTGGCCACCATCAAAATATTTTCCAGACAGAAATCTAAAATGGCCTCTCCTTCTGTATTGCAGTACTATCCCCAGCAATAGTCTATAAAGAGAGATTTGGTTGTAGCCATCACAACCACAAATTATTCGAGTGCTAGATAGGTTACGTCTATGTAAATGAGCAGCCAGTGAAGAAAGCTGCTTATGAGGTCATAGCAGCACCCATACCCCTCAAGCTTTTGACACAAGAAACTGGATAGAGCCAACAATAATGGGGGGACAAAGGCTCCAGAGTAAGAACAGACTGAATTTGTTATTACTCTTATAAACTTATTAAGCTGCTAGAGTTACAGGCTTTGCATTAACATGCATTTTCTGAATGGTGTGAAAACTAAAACTCACTTCAGTCCTCAATTATTTGCTAGAAAACCACACATTTTATAAGAACAGACTAAAATATTATGCAAAAATCTGGACATTTTGCAAAGATCTGGATAGTTGAGAGGTATGGTGGCACTAAACAGAGCAAACGCTATGTATGGTCAGAACTTAATTGACTCATCTCAGCTTCTGCAACAGTGGCAAGATGCCACTTCATAAATACCAATGAAAGAATAGAAAACTGTCAGTCTTGTAACCAAAATAACAAAAGCATTTTCATAAAAAGAAAAATGTTTAGGGTATTAATTCTTATTTAGCTTCATGTGAGCACTGTATAAAGCTGACAAAGGTGTAATAGTAGAAATATATTTCTTTTTATAAAAACACCTTTGGTCATTTGTATATGGGAGTGCTATGTTTTCTTTTAGGCTATGTGTGCTGACTCTAATCTGGCAATATTTGAGTGAAAGGCAGAAAGAAGAGACATGCATCAGTGAAGCCACATGGTAAGAGGGGTAAGAAGATGCATGCCAAGGTACCCTGCCACCATATTGTGTGTATATAGACCCCTCCTGATCACAAGTTTTAGCAGAAGCCAGCTGTACCACGTATGCCTCAAATGTTTTTAGTTTACAGCCTGCCTCAGCATTGTGCCAGCTGCCATTATCCTGACTCATCTGGACATCAGTAGAGGACGTTTCTGCAGTCGTCTTCACTGTTGCGGTCAGCCATGACAGATGCCTGCAGACTGTAGTGCAGACTTGCATTACCGTGAGATACAAGCCCAGATCACAAACAGTATTTTGCCTTTTACACAGACAGCAGAGTTACTTGTACTGTGTGTCTGATAAATATCTGGAATCCTTCATGGTATTAATTTTAAAATCAAGTGCTTCCCTAAGACTGCACCAGTATTTTGAAAGTTATACAAATTACATGTTCATAAGATTAAAAAAAAAACAATCGGTGAACTACTCTAAGACAAAAATATGCAGTGCAAATTAACAGATAAAAAAAAATCAACTACCAGGTCAGCAGATGTAAAAAATTAACTTGTGAAAATGAAGGATATCAAGTATAAGCAGACGGAATAATATAAGAGCAAAAGGTTTTGGAGAAAGAGCCAAAGCATCTGGAAAAACTAATTTCACTTAAAATTTATATCACTGGTCTTTTGCATAATGTACAGTGTAATGGGTACTGAGAAAAACATAATGTTATTATTTATTTATTTCTTTGTTTGTTTACTAGGTAGATTGGCAAGTCCAAAGACCTTTTTTCCCTGTCCTATATATATATATATATATATATATATATATATATATATATATATATATATATATATATATATTGCATTAAGCACAGTCAATTGCTTAAGATTTAACAAACACAGAACAATTTTGAATCAGAACTGGAATAATAATATATTGGCTACAAAGAATTACACTAAATGAAAAGCAAAGAATATTTTTACAAGGTATCACAACATTAAGTAGCTGCATGAACTCAATACCATGCAGGAAAAGGTAATATTTCAGATTTAGTAGATGAATAAAACTTAGTAACTGTATTAAGAGTAACCCGATACGTAAAAATCCACTGCCAATCATTAGCGGACCGGAGTTCCGCTGTGGCGACCCCTAACCGGGAAAAGCCGAAAGACACAAACAAACCTTGCATTCTATTGTATGTTTAATCAGTACCTTTAAGGGGCTGCAATCATATTCTGTGGCTAGGTGATCCTTTTGTTTCAGCTTTTCATTTGAAAGTATGCTAGCATATGCTCATTTTGAATCTTAGCTGGTAGCAGGTTCCAGCAAACAGTGCTGAAACCTAGCGCATTTGATCACAGATTTATAGATTTCAATAAAGTATATATATATATATATATATATATATATATATATATATATATATATATATATATATATATATATGTATAGAGAGAGAGAGAGAGCGTTTTTAAAAAATGCATTATTCACAATTTGACTGATATATAAAACTTATTTAATACGCACACACACACACACACACACACACACACACACACACACACACACACACACACACACACACACACACACACACACACACACACACACACACACACACACACACACACACACACACACACACACACACACACAATGAATTACCGCAGGTTGCATTACAATAGGAATAAAGACACCTGAATATTAAATATATCCTGTCTGTACAGAAAAGCCAATCTCCAAAGAAAATAAATACAATGTAAATTTTGAATTTGTCAGATAAGTATTCCTTAATGATGTTCCAGAATACTTCTATTATTTCTTCCTAAAAATCATTGACTTTTTAATAGCTGATTCTGTAATCACATACTGTCATACTCTATTTAACTAAGGCATTTTGTTTACTTTTAGTTTTGTTTATTCAATATCACTCTTAATGGCAGTGTGATTCTAACACTACAGTTCTGAAACTCCTAAGCTATGCCTTTGCTGTTGAGTGGTGTTACAAATCACTTTAACATTATATTCAATATTTTTTAATAAATAGTGCTGCAAGCTATGTGAGCATCATACTTGAGAGGCAACATTAATGTTTACCATTTGGTTTATTAAATCAACATGACACTTAACCGACTATATATTAATTTAATGAGATGATGTCAGTTTCCCTTTTAAAGCCAACTAAATATTGTTTCTCTTTGTCGGTCATATTCTTAATAACTTTAAAGAAAACTAGCATGCTGAAGACTCTCTCTCTCTCTCTCTCTCTCTCTGTCATTATTTATATATTTGTAGTGCATGCAATGTTGTGATTGCAGTCCAATAACGGGGAAAAAGACAATCTTCTAAAGTACCCATAAGTGCTGTTAAGATTAGGTCTCTCAAGGGATTAAAAATGGACACTGCCAGCTACATACTTTCTGTGCCACACTTATAAACACAAATTGTGACAGAACAAAATGTCTAAAAGCCTTTAAAACCATTTGATCTTCAGAGGAAGACTTTCTTTTTGCCCACTGTCTCTTGGACAGCATTAAAAAACACTTCATACTTCTACACTTTTTTCTGCAACTGGTAGTGTAGATAAAGATAGAGCAGATAAAATTCTATGCACTACAAAGAATAATGTTGGGTCTCACAGATCATAATCCTTATGATGTGTTCTCGACACAGATGCCTAGATTCACCTCTCAAGCTTCATTTTTGAGGAGAAATTTTTGGCATCAATGTCTCAAACACATAAGAAGTTGAACAGATACCCAGTCATAATCCTCTGTATGTGTATGTATATAGATAAAGATCTATATATCTATCAATCGCTCTATCTATCTACATTCACATATATCACTGCCTGATACTAAACCAACATTATTTATTTTGATACCGAAATATCATAAAATAGACACCAAAAACTGCTCTAACCCAAACATAAACATCCCAAATGTAAAAAATGTTCCAGCAACATTCTGCCAATTGTTAGGGTTAAAGACAGGGCTAGAGTTAGCATTATAATTTAGGTTGGATTTATGGTTAGGGCTAAGTTTAGGGTTAAGGTTAGCATGCTTAAGTAAGGGTGCTACAGGGAGGCTCCATCTCAATGCATTACCTTACTTATGTGCTAACCCTAACTTGAACCATAACCCTAGTACTAAACAAGACTCACACACACACTTTATTCTAGTTCTATCCCTAATCCAAATGCTAACCGTAACCTCAAACCTAGCCCTAACTCCAATCCTAACACTATTACTACTGTACGCACACACAAACACACACACACACACACACACACACACACACACACACACACACACACACACACACACACACACACACACACACAAAGACATCTTGTCTCATTCCTGCAAACAAATCTGGACAAAAGTGGAAGGCGTTTAATGCCAAATTCTACAGCAGTTTTCCATGGATTGAAGATGCAGTCTGTTGCTGTTGCTTTCCATGCTGACATTTTACTCAGCCAAGAACTGCCAATGTATTTTTCAAACATGGTTTTCAAAACTGGAAAAAAAGTAATTGGAAAAGAGGGATCACTAACTGTGCACAATGGGTCAGAAATCCATAAAGCACGTTATACTGCATGATGCAATTTCAAGGTACGAATATGAGAAGGACAACGGTCCATGCAGTGAAGATCATTGCAAACCTGTAAAAGAAAAATGTCACTATGTAAAAACAATATGCGACATTTTGGAATTAACTGCAACTCAGTGCATTTGCACAAAGAGGACACAGAGATGAGATGAATCTGAGCAAAGGCAGTTTATGAAAATTCTTCAAATGATTACAGAACTCGATCATATAGTTAAAAGAAAACTGACAACTGCAAGAAATGCTAAATATACACACCACAGCATTCACGATGAGTGTCTTAATATTATGGCAAGATTAGTAAGAAAACAAATTTCTGTAGAGATTGCAGCAGCTGGGACAGTTTTGTTTCGAACATATGAATCAAAGAACATTTCAAAAATAGAGCATCTGTCTCTTATTATGCCTTTCTGTGTTGGAGGGAAGCATTCTAGCTTATCAGTGAGAGTGGTAAGTACTAGGTAGCCTGTCTACCACAAGAGGAGTGATTTCTGGCCCAGAAATTGTAGTTTATTGGCAATTTGGACAGTTTTTTTTCCATCTCTTTCAACTTTCTGATTTAAAAGCCTGCATTTGTGCTTGTTTCCATCTTTTCCTGTAACTAGTCTAGTCCAGATACAGGTTTGCTGTATCCAGGACTGTTTGTAAGCTTCTGGGCCCCCAAGCCTTTCTGTGTTGGTGGGAAGCCTTCTAGCTTGTCAGTGGGAGTGGTAAGCACTAGGTAGCCTATCTACCACAAGAGGAGTGGTTTCTGTCCCAGAAATTGTAGTTTATTGGCCGTTTGGGCAGTTATTCCATCTCTTTCAACTTTCTGGTCTAAAGACCCGCGTTTGTGCATTTCCTGCCTTTCCTGTAACTAGTCTAGTCCAGATACAGATTTGCTGTATCCAGGACTGTATGTACGCTTCTGAGCTCCCCAGGCCTTTCTGTGTTGGGGGGAAGCCTTCTAGCTTGTTAGTGGGAATGGTAAGCATTATGTTCCTCATAATGAAGTACACTTCAGATGTATGGCAGTGACTAAGCACTGCTCACCCTGAGTACTCCAAGGGCAGTTGAACTCTCACTTGAAATCTCTTGCTTCCATCACCATGATAGAGTTAGAGTCACGAGTCCCCATAAGGGAAATGTATCATTTGAAAGTCATTACAGTCCACTAGCCTATGCACCAAAGTGAACAAGTTAATAAAAACTGGTTTAATATAAAACTGAAAGTACAAGACTAAAACACTTTTGATCATTAACGTTAACTCTTAATATCTTTCACTGCTTTCAAAATAATGCTTACCTATCCTGAGAACATATGGGCTTACCATGAGAATAATCATGTAAGGAGTCTTACATCAAGGGAAAGGATTAAACCATACTCCCTAAAAATGTAAATATTCTTTTTGACCTTCCCTGAATGTTGTGGAGTCCTTCATATTATTGCCATGTTAAACAGATTCAAGTAAGAACCATATACAGTATCTCTTGAGCAAAAGTTGTTATGTAGAAGGGGAAGCTGAGGATGCAGAGAGAAGAAAGCTAAATTAGTTTCACTATGTCAGTATTAAATATCCTGTTATATATCTCAACTGCCATGTTCATTCTACACATAAGTAATATAGAATAAATGCCCTTGCTCACACTAAAACATCAAAATTACCACTTTAAGCTGCATAAAACTAATGGCAGTTGGCAAAGATGATTAAGGAGCTGTGGATGAGCTGTTTCCTGTGATTCAGTGGTGCAAGGTTTGATTCCCTCAACTTCCATTGCCTAACCGTGTGACTCTGTGAGTAAGTCAGTTAACCAGACACTGCTCCTAGGCTGAGTCTGAAAAGGGTCATGGAAATTAGTGCTCTACCCTGGAAAATAAATAAATGAATGGTGAAAGCAGTCAATACATATCCAGTGTATTTGAATGCCAAGCTGCAGTTGGCTACTTTTCTATTAACAGAATAAGACTGTCAGATGCCAAATCATATTGAGGAGAAAAGGCAGCCTTTTGTCTATTAATGTTATTTTTTAAAAATGAAAAAAAAAATGCTCCAGCTCTTTGGGGACAGGCCTGTTTAAAGGGCAAGTGGATGGTATGCTAGATGGTTGCAATGAAGCGTTTCTGCTGATCTAGCTGAACAGATGAGGATTGTATTTAGCCTCGGAGGAGGATAGAAATATGCATGTGTGTGTGTGTGTGTGTGTGTGTGTGTGTGTGTGTGTGTGTGTGTGTGTGTGTGTGTACCACCTGTGAGCCATAACTTTAAATCTGTAGGATATAATAAATAATGTTTCTAATTGTTTATCCTTCATATTTTTATTGCCGGAAGAAAGGCTGCTTGTTGCATTTGAGTTTCTGGTGCATAATTATTGTCCACAAAAATATGATTGTTCTGGTAACTAACTACTCTGCCAGAGGACCAAAATCATCATCATCAAACCCTTTTTCCCATTTCTGTACATGGGACCAGGGTTTTGCATTAACTGTTGTCATCTCTCTTGATTCATAGGTTCATAGGTAGGTACTAGGCTATTGGCCCTAGGGCCTATACAAGCCTAGCCAAAAAGGTACCCTGGCATTCACCACCCAAGAAAATTATTTTCCTGTGCCCCCTGTTGAGCAGAGCCACAGAGGTAATCCCCGGGGTGAATTTCCTATTTCCCATCCAGTCATCAAGATTTTTCTTGAAGAGTGCTAATGAGGAGCTTTGTTTGATATAGACAGGTACTTTGTTCCAGAGTATGGGAAGTCTCTGGGACAGGAATCTATCCCTCCAGCATGTTCTGTTTATTGTGGTGAAAAGGTTTAGGTCCCTAGAGCATGTAGCTCGGAGGGATTGGGATTTCTTTAAGTGGAGCATGTCCAACAGCTCTTGGTTTGACATAGCTTTGTATGTTAGGTAGAGATCGTCTCTGAGTACGCGATATGCAATGGAGTAAAGCTGGACTTTTTTGAGATGGTCTGTGTAGGGCATCTGTTTGAGGCCAGTAATCCTCTTTGTGAGGTATTTATGTGGGCTTTCCAGTTGTAGATGTCTTGTGAGGTACATACCAAAAGGGGCATTGTACTCTATAATGGGTCTAATGAGTGATGAGTAGAGGGGAACATTGACCTCTTTTTTCCTGGATGAGAAACCTTTTGTGATGAGGTGTACCACGTAGAAGGATTTCCTGACTACTGTGGCGATTTGATTATCAAAGGAGAGACTACTGTCCACCTGTGTCCCAAGGTCTCTTATCACACTTTCGGTGTTTAGTAGACTGCCATCTATGTGGTAGCTCATGGGTACAGAGTTTCTTACCAAAGAGGATGACAATGCACTTTTTGGCATTGAGCTTGAGGCCATGGCTTTGACACCAGGCATCTGTCTCAGTGAGGCTCTTTTGTAGGATGTCCACATCGTTAGGAGTTTCAATTATGGTTCCTAGTTTGCAGTCATCTGTGAATTTCATTAGCCAAAGACCACCAGTGTGAGCCTGTACTTCAGAAAAGAAGATACCAAACAGGAGAGGACCCAAGACTGAATCCTGTGGTACTCCACTTGTCACTGGTCTGAAGTCTGATTTGGAGTCTGCTACTTTCACAGTTTGGGTTCTGTCAGTGAGCCAGCTGACAACCCATCTTGTGACATAGGGATTTATACCTAGTTTAGTGAGTTTATCTATAATTCCAGAGTGGAGGATGGTGTCGAAAGCCTTGGCGAGATCTAGATAGGCTGTGTGAACCACCTTACCCTCATCTACAGCTTTGGTGACCACTTCAAAGAAGTCTATCAGGTTTAGGAGACATGGTCTGCCTTTTACAAACCCGAACTGGGTGGGGTCCAGAGTTTGGAGATTACCAATGTCTTTGTTTATAAGTTCCATGATGATACGTTCCATGGCCTTGCAGACCAGGCTCGTAAGGCTAATGGGCTGGTAGTTCCCAGGGTCTGTGGTGGCTCCCCCTTTATGAAGTAGGATAACTGTCACTGTGCACCATTCAGTGGGCACAAAGCCTGAGGTGAGGCTATGATTGAACATGGTGCTTAGGTGGGATGCCAGTTCATTCTGTAGTTCATGTAGAACGCAGCCTGGGATGTTGTCAGTTCCCATGGATGCTGTGTTCTTGGCTTTGGAGAGTGTGGCCTTTACCTGTGCAGCCATGATTACAAGAACTTTGCATTCTTCCGGTATAGAGATGGGCCCTTTAGGGGGTGTGGGTGGGGGGGTAAAGTTAGCACTGAATCTATCTGCCAAGATGTTGGCAATGTCAGTTGGTTCTGCATATTTAGTGCCATTGTGCTGTAACCCAGAGCAGATCTGAGTGTTGCCATTGAGATTCTTGACATAGCTATAGAATGCTTTGTGGTTGTCTTTAGAATCAGTGGCGATTTTGTTTTCATAACTAGTTTTGGAGGATTTTATGAGGGATCTCAGCTTCTTACTGAGGCTGACCAGGGAGTTCTTCCAGTCATGGGATTTTACTCTTTTTTGCAATAGTTTCTTTCTTCTGTTGTAGAGTTTGTTTATGGCAGGGGACCACCAGATTGGCTTCCTTTTTTTGGAGGATAGCATCTTGGTTCTGTTAGGGATAGCACGATCCATGCACTCGTGTAAGTGCTTATAAAGTGCATTTGTGTAGGATTCGGCAGTCGTACATCTATTGTCTGTCTGCCACTTCTGTCTTAAGAAGCATAAATTTGGCTTTGGAGAAATGTTTTACAGTGATTTCTCTAATGGGGGGTGGGGGTGGGATGTTGATGTCTAGGCTGATTAGCTTGTGGTTAGACCTGACCAATGAGGAACTGACCTCTGTTGTGGAACACCGGTCACCCATGTTGGTAATGACTAGGACTAGGATATTGCTGCCCCTGGTGATGGTGTGGATAAGTTGATCCAAGGCATTGGAATTTATGAATTCCAGAAAACGTTGAGTAAAAGAGTTGGTACATGAGTAGTTTTCCCAGTTAATGGTGGGGTAGTTGAAGTTGCCCATTATTAGGGTGTTGGGTTTAACCTTAATATTTTCCGTTGTATCAAGAAATGAAGAGTGGGAATCCTGGGGCATGGTGGGGGATCTGTAGCAAGTTACAATTTGGATTGTGGTCTTGCCCAGAGTTAGTTGCACTTGGATAATCTCGGATGCATTATGCTGAGCAACTAGCCTGGAGGTGTGGATATACTTAATGAATATGGACATGCCTCCACCTTTAGTGTTTCGGTCCAGGTTAGGTAGCCGAACGGTGTGGTATGAATTATAGCCTGGTAATGCAGGGGTACTTTCTGGAGCCTTGAACCAGGTCTCTGTCACTGCACAAATGTTGATGTTCTCCATTTTAAGGAATGCATCGAGTGAATGCATTTTGAGTTTTAGACTTCTAGCATTGAGTACATTATCCTCAGATTTTGCTTGCTTGTACCTGTTACAGTGGTGAATTTTTCATTTGAACCTTGCCTAAAAAAGGCACTATAGGGGCAGCAAGAGTCTTAGCCAGTATCCGGAAACCCAGGGGTGACAGGTGCAGGCCATCTCTGGCAAAGTATCGTTGTCTGTCGATTATATCATCTCAGCAGGATCTGGATCCCCTTAGAATGACACCAGAATCTTTGCCAATTGTTGAAGTCAATCATTTTGTCCTTGCACTGTGGTATCATTCTGGGTGATGACAAGATAGTACTCAGGGCTAGGGTCATACCTGCCTGGACTACAAGATCGGAGAGCTCCTCCATGTCTCTTTTCGTGTAGTCCAGGGAGGTATGTCTCAGGTCATTCACACCAACATGGACAGTGACAGAGTCATATTTGTACTTGTTGTTGAGTGACCTGAGTGCATGCATTATGTGGTGGATCCTGGCACTCGACAGGCAGCTGACAGTAGCTTTCTCCTTGTTTAGCCTAGTGAGTGGAACATCAATCTGCCTGGGTCACCTATGACTAGAGTGTTGGGTACGTTGTTATGCCTTATGGGCTGTGGTTGAGTGGCACACTGAGTTTGTGGGCTATGTATCATTTGGTTGTGCTGGACTAGACAGTCAAGAGGATATGGTAAACACTTGCACCACACCACACTCATCACATAGTCCCTCAAAACCTACACCATCGAAACTCACACATAGCAACACAAAACACACACCTACATTCATGGAGGCTCTCAATAATAATCTGCTCAAGCAACAGAGACCTCCAAAGCAGAAATGCAAGCAACCTCCACCCCCCAACACAACCCAAGTGACACATAGCTCACAGACTCAGTGTGCCACTCAACCACAGCCCATAAGGCAAAACAGCGTACCCAGCACACTAGTCATAGGTGACTCTATAGACAGGCACACTGATGTCCCACTCACCAGGCTAAACAAGGAGAATGTTACTGTCAGCTGCCTGTTAGGTGCCAGGATCTGTCACATAACCAACACACTCCACAACAAGTACAAATATGACTCTGTCATTGTCCACATTGGTGTGAATGATCTGGCACATACCTCCCTGGACTATATGAAAAGAGACATGGAAGAGCTCTCCGATCTTGTAGCCCAGGCAGGTATGACCCTAGACCTGAGTAGCATCCTGCCATCACCCAGAATGATACCACAGTACAAGGGCAAAATGATTGACTTCAACAATTGGCTAAGCTTCTGGTGTCATTCTAAGGGGATCCAGTATATGTGTGCCTGGGATGACATGGTCAACAGACCACAATGTTTGGTCAGAGATGGCCTGCACCTGTCACTCCTGGGATTCCGGATACTGACTAAGGCTCTTGCCACCACTATAGTGCCTTTTTTAGGCAAGGTTCAAATGACAAATTCACCACCGTAACAGGAACAGGCAAGCAAAAACTGAGTGACTCAATTCTAGAAGTCTAAATCTCAAAATGCACTCCCTCGAGGCACTCCTTAAAATGGAGAACATTGATATCTGTGCAGTGACTGAGACCTGGTTCAAGGCTCCAGACAGCACCCCTGCATTACCAGGCTATAACACTTTTTGGCCATCTAACCTGGACCGGAACACTAAAGGCAGTGGTGTGTCCATATTCATTAAGGATATCCACACCTCCAGGCTAGTTGCTCAGCATAATGCATCCGAGGTTATCCAAGTGCAACTAACTTTGGGCAAAACTGCAATCCAAATTGTAGCTTGCTACAGATCCCCCACCATGCCCCAGGATTCCCACTCCTCTTTTATTGATATACTGGAGAATAATAGGGTACAACCAAACACCCTAAATCACCCCACCATTAACTCCTTCACTCAACGCTTTCTGTAATTCATAAATTCCAATTCCCCGGATCAACTTATCCACACCCCGACCAGGTGCAACAATATCCTAGACCTAGTCATTACCAACATGAGTGACCGGTGTTCCACACCTGAAGTCAACTCCTCGTTGGTCAGATCCGACCATAACCTAATCACCCTAGATATCCACATCCCACCCCCCATTAAGGAAACCACGCTAAAAAATTTCTCCAAAGCCAACTTCATGCTTCTTAAGACAGAAGTGGTGAACTTCATGACACCCATGCAGATGGACAATACAGTTATGACTGCTGAATCCTACACAAATGCATTCTGTAAACACTTACACAAGTGCATGGATCGTGCTATCCCAAACAGAACCAAGATGCTATCCTCCAAAAAAAGGAAGCCAATCTGGTGGTCCCCTGCCATAAACATACTCTACAACAGAAGGAAGAAACTATTGCAAAAGACAGTAAAATCCCATGAGTGGAGGAGCTGCCTGGTCAGCCTCAGTAAGAAGCTGAGATCCCTTATAAGATCCTCCAAAGCTAGCTACAAAAACAAAATCACCACTGATTCTAGGGACAACCACAAAACATTCTATAGCTATGTCAAGAATCTCAATGGCAACACCCAGATCTGCTCTGAGTTACAGCACAATGGAACGAAAATTACAGTACCAACTGATATTGCTATCATCCTGGCAGATAGGTTCAGTGCTAACTTTGCCTCCCTCTCACCCTCTAAAGGGTCCATATCTATACAGTAAGAATACAGAGTCCCTGTAATCACAGCTACGCAGATAAAAGCTGCACTCTCTAAAGCCAAAAACACAGCATCCATGGGACTGGACAACATCCCAGGCTGCGTTTTACATGAGCTTCAGAACGAACTGGCTCCCCACCTAAGCACCATGTTCAGTCATAGCCTCACGTCAGGCTTTGTGCCCACTGAATGGCACACAGCAACAGTTATCTCACTCCACAAAGGGGGAGCCACAACTGATCCCAGGAACTATCACCCCATTAGCCTGACGAGCCTGGTCTGTAAGGCCATGGAACATATCATCATGGAACTCATAAACAAAGACATTGGTAACCTCCAAACTCTGGACCTCAACAAGTTCGGTTTTGTGAAAGGCAGATCATGCCTCCTGAACCTGATCAACTTCTTTGAGGCAGTCACCAAAGCCGTAGATGAGGGTAAGTTGGTTCACACAGCCTATCTTGACCTCGTCAGGGCTTTCAACACCATCCCCCATTCTGGAATCATAGCTAAACTCACTAAACTAGGTATAAATCACTACATGACAAGATGGGTTGCAAACTGGCTCACTGACAGAACCCACACTGTAAAAGTTGCATACTCCAAATCTAACTTCAAACCAGCAACAAGTGGAGTACCACATGGTCAGTCCTGGGACCTCTCCTGTTTGGTATCTACTTCTATGAAGTACAAGCTAACACAGAAGGCCTTTGGCTAATGAAGTTTGCAGATGACTGCAAACTAGGATCCATAGTCAAGTCCCCAAATGATGTGGACATCCTACAGAAGGGCATCACTGAGACAGATGCCTGGTGTCAGAGCCATGGCCTGAAGCTCAATGCCAAAAAGTGCACTGTCATCCCCTTTGGTAAAAACTCTGTACCCATGAGCTGCCACATAGGTGGCAGTCTACTTAATGCCGAATGTGTGATAAGAGACCTTGGGACCCAGGTGGACAGTAGTCTCTCCTTTGATAATCACATCACCACAGCAGTCAGAAAATCCTTCTATGTGGCACACCTCATCACAAAAGGGTTCTCATCATGGAAAAAAGAGGTCATTGTTCCCCTCTACTCATCACTTATTAGACCCATTATAGAGTACAATGCCCCTTTTGGAATGTACCTCACAAGACATCTGCAGCAACTGGAAAGGCCACAGAAGTACCTCACAAAGAGGATTACCAGCCTCAAATAGATGCCCCACACTGACCATCTCAAAAAAATCCAGCTTTACTCCGTAGCATATCACCTACTCTGAGGTGATCACTGCTTAACATATAAAGCTATGTCAAACCCAGAGCTGTTGGACATGCTACACCTAAAGACATCCCAATCCCTCTGAGCTACATGCTCTAGGGACCTAAACCTTGTCATCAAAATAAACAGGACATGCTGGAGGGATAGATTCCTGTCCCAGAGACTTCCCATACTCTGGAACAAGCTACCCTTCTATGTCAAGCAAAGTTCCTTATTAGCACTCTTCAAGAAAAATCTTGATGAGTGAATTGGTAAATAGGAAATACACCCTGGGGATTACTTCTATGACTCTGCTCAACAGGGGCACAGGAAAATAACTTTCTTGGGTGGCATAAGCCAGGGAACCTTGTTGGCTAGGCTTACTTAGGCCCTTGGGCCGATAGCATAGTACCTACCTATGAACCTATGAAGCTATGAACTAAGAAAGAAGTGGGTAGAGATGAAACAATTAAAAATTTGCTACAAAAAATAAGGTAATGGTACATTACCAGATGATATGAAATGTAATAAACAGATGACAGGTATTATGACACAATGTTTTGAGGAAGGATAGGACTAATTAGAGAAGGGATTTTGTCAAGGGTTAAAATGAAGACTGAAACTATTGATAAATATTGTTTTAAAAGAGTTAATTTGGAGATTAGGACACAGGAAACTGACAACTAAAGCTTTAATGATTTATAAAACATTACCTGAAAAGTTTTGCATAGAAACAATACATCCGTGCTTTAACTGTGAAAAGGGTAGTATGTTTTTGGACAAGTTAAATGAATATGGAACAAAACAGGTATTTGTACACATTAGTTGTCACATTAGTTATTGTACTGTGGTCTTACAGATGATAAAGTCCCTGATATAAAGTTTTTAATTTGAACATCTATTTTGGAAAATTTGAATGCCATGATATTCATATGTATTGTACAGTATGAGTTAGGATACTGAAACATTGGTAAGCTGATTGTATTGTGCATTTCCAAGATTTAAGAAGATATTGTGTAAAATGTGATTTTTCTGGAATATGAGTTTCTGTATGAACTTAACTCAACCACTATATTTTGTTTGATAACTGCCTTGGATCTTTGTCATTCACCTGACCTATTACTTACGTAGGCAGCTGGGACCTCAGTTCAACATCTCATTCGAAGGATGGCGCACTCAGTAGGACCCCCCCCGGGTGCACTCAGTAGGGCCCCCCCCCCGTATGCTGTACTGTAGTGTTAGTTAGTAGTGGAAAATGAATCCAAGTGCTTTGGGTGGGAGTAGAACCCAAGCTTTCTTATCCTGCAGCATCAAATGCAACTGTACTACTTGCTGAACCACTCACACTACTGTTTAGTGATTTGGTAAGTGCTTTGCAGTTTGAATAATTGTGTACTATGAGTCACTGTTCTGCTTGTGTAAACATGAGCTTATAGACAATTGCTTAAAACAGATGAGCTTGAGTCACAGATATTCCCAGTACTGGCTTGATTTCTCATATGTACATGCTATTCCTCTGTTGAGTCATTTTTTTATTTGCTCAGCTGGTAATGAGTTTGAAGTGATCTGTAGCTACTGCAGCTTGGAGAAAGTGCAAGATGGGTTTTGTACTGCTGGTTAGGAATCATTAATTTTGCGATACAGTGACTGTTGATTGATAATAATAAAGTAAGGGAATTTCAGGAAAAATGTCCCCCCCCCCCCACACCTACATGGTGGTGCATGGGGGTCTCCCTGCAATAAACCCCTTTAGTTGTCACATTTGCAAGATATCACAGAAAGCTGAGAAAAGGTATGTATTCAGACAAAAAGACAAATCAGTCAAGCATTTTTATAGTGCAACACCTGACCATAACAAATGTTAAGCACTCCCTGCTTAACTTGCTAAGGTCAGGTCTCATGCTAGGTAGTCAAATCTGCCAGTACTGACCAACAAAAGACGGTGGCAGAATGGAAAAAATATTTGTCTCTGCCTGCTCTCTGTACTTTACCGATAATGCGTCCCTCACTTCCTCTCATAAACTTAGAAAGTAGTTAGAATAATAGGATGTGTATTTGCCAGCATTTTCTAAAGGATGCAAAGTCAGAAACTGAAATTAATGCCATTATTTAGTGACTTTAATCCTCAATGATTTGTCTGAAAAATAAATATTTTATGAGGAACAGACCAACGATATAAGGCAAAAATCTGGACATTTTGTAAAAAAATGGAGATTTGTGAGGCATGGAAGGTGAGCGTAAACATAAAGGACTGTGTTACACTCCCTTTTTTCATTTTGTTTCTCTAACTAGTAGTACGCGGAGCAGATAAAACTCCATTGTATCTCCAGTCATAAGCCTTAATTATGTGTTCTCGACATGTATGCCAAGATTCACCTCGAGAGCTTCACACCATTCTTAAGGTGAATTTCTTAGCATCTATGTCTTGAACACATATTACACAGGTTATGATTGGTGACCCATTCATAATCTTCTTTGTTAATTACGTAGCAAATTAATAACATCACAAACTTGTAAAAGGAACAAAAAAAATTTTTAAATCCAACTGCAAGACACACCGAATTTAAAGTATAAACAGATAAGCACTTTCTTCTTTACACAATAAAAAGACTTCTTCAGATAAAAAAACACGCAAGAACAGAGTACTTAAAATCCATTCTATGAAGTTACATGACCAGTAGTAGTTTTCTTCAGGTTACAGTGTACCATTTGACTAATGTTATAAAAAATTAAAACTGCCTAATCACAGAACCATCTGAATAAAAAGTATCTAGGTAAAAGCAATTTTTTAACAGTCATTACTAAAACTATCAATACACTTCAAAAAATAAACACATTTATTGTTGATAGGCTTTAAATTTAAGCAATGAAGTAGTAGAAGAAAGTTCATTCAGATCTGGGCTGCTGCTTGCATTAAAATGAAGCTGCCATATTAGCTATTTCTTTTTCAGCAGCAACCCCCAAGGTCCCCCACTGTGATTAAATTCTACCTGTTCAAGCACGGTGATTTTAAATTCATGTTCAGGCCAAGGGATAAGGTGCTTAGGCAATGCATTAGTTTTGCTTTTGTTCTGTATTGCATATAAATGTTCTTAAATTCTATCTTTTAACATATGTCTTTCCAACATAGTAACTTTTGCAGCCTTGACATAGGGCTAAATAAATGACCCATTTTGAGATACAGTTGTACCCACCCTTGGCTTTAAGGCATTCCCCCTTTACTACAAAGGTGTTGTCACAATAAATGTTTCTGCAGTATGTGCAACTGCCATATTTAAATATACCACAAGTGTGTCTCTGATTATTTTCCTTGATGGCAAATTGACAAATATTCATAAAACTAAGTCCCTTTCTGCAAATGACTAAGTGGCTGCTGCCACATTTTTCCTTGACATCTTTATTTTCATTAAAATACTCCAGTTTTTATTCAAGACCCAATTGATGTAGTTGTGATCTACAGAAAAGGTAGTGATAAAACTATCCTTGTAGTCTGGTTTCTCACCCATGTTCAAGGGATGGTGTAAACTACAAGTTATAATGTCCCCTTGTATCCTAAAATCTTCCCCATTAAGAATAGGGGTGAAGTAGTTGTTGCCCCTTTTCATTACAACCTAATTTATAGAGCAGTCAATAAATATTTCCAGATATCCCCTTTTTAAAAACATTTCTTTTAAGGTGTTACACTCATCGAGAAAGTCAGAAAAAAATGAAACCATATGTGCTGCTATAACAAATTATTCCTTTACTACAGCTTGTTTCTGTGCTACAGGATGTGAGCTGGACTAGTGCAAAAAGAATATGGGTGAGAAACCAAAAGGGGTCATTTAATTAGCCCTATGTCAAGGCTGAGAAAGTTTCTCTGTTGGAAAGACTGAATGTATGTTTAAAGACAGAATTACTTTGACTTCAAAGGGACCATATGTGTGTGTTCCTTTGCAGTCAGGTGGAAGTGGACATAGGGAACTGGTCCTTTTCCCCACTGTTTAGCAATGTCATAGTCAGTGCAGGTGTGTGTGTGTGTGTGTGTGTGTGTGTGTGTGTGTGTGTGTGTGTGTGCATCTACATAGACTGATACATAGATATAGTTGCTGGAGTGTATGAGGGCACAGTGTGGGCTTGCTGCCATGCAAAACTACTATATTTAGGGAACTCAAGTAGCTTGGTGGAGTGCTTCCTTTTTGTTGGTTTAAGTGTGCTTTGTTGAAACTTGATGCAGCATTACATCAGTGATACACACACACACACACACACACACATATATATATATATATATATATATATATATATATATATATGTATATACACATATATATATAGAGAGAGAAATTTGTGTGCGTGTGCATGTGCGTGCGTGCATGTTTGTGTGTGTGTGTGTGTGTGTGTGTGTGTGTGTGTGTGTGTGTGTGTGTGTGCGTGTATGTGTGTGTGTGCATACAGGTGTACAATGTAGTAGGTAAGCAAGCTCAGGACCTCTAGCATCATAGAGGAGCCCACTTCCATACCATTTCTGGTTCAAATGCTTCATCCATACAATTTCTGATTCGAAATCCGCATCTCCTACCCACTGTTTTGGTAAACTTTTAAAGCATTCCATGCTAGGAGACAGTTCTAATAGATAAAGGAAAGTCATTTCACAGGATTCCTGCTCTGAGAAAAACAATGTTCTGTTTAAATTTAGTAGGATTATCTTGGTATGTCAGCCATCAGTGTATTAATCCATGTGTCAACATTATGTTTTTTTTTAAATTGCACCCAATACAAGAGACCATTACCTCACTATTTATTTATTTATTTTACATTTGTTTACTGGGCAAGTCTGACTGGGCATTAATTCCATTTTTAGCGGAGGCCCGGGAAGAAAAGCTCCACAAAGATTAATACAGCAAATACAGTAAATACAATACACATGTTAATAAAGTACGGTACAGGGTCAAAGGTTAATAAAGGACAGTTTCAAGGGCAAGAAAGGAGCAAAAAGTAAATATACTATAAGCAGCATAGGATGTTACAATAAACAATACAGTTGAAAGTACATTTTGTTCGGTCATTTGGTTACATTCATCAGTGGCTAGTACAGTAAACACACATTGATTAAGAGAATAGAAAGGAGTTGTTGAAAGCTTTCATAGAAGTTTAAGGTATGATATGATCTAATTAAGTGAAGCTACCCAGGGTCAAATCAATTACATAACTAAGAACTATGTAAATGGGAGTGGAGGAGCTTTTTGAAATTATTTTTGTTTTCAGTGGTCCTAATATCTACAGGGATGGTATTTCATGCTTTTGCAACAGAACCGGAAAACAAGGAGTCCCCAGAGCTATTGTTGCATTTGCCTATGTCAGCCAGTCCTTTATTTGTGTATCTTAATAGCTGTTTATTAGAGTAGATATTAAGTAGACCTTGAAGAGCAGGAACTCCATCAGGATAATATAGAATTTGGTGGGCTGTTGTAAGCTGGTTATATGTGAGCAGGTTGGGTGATTCTAGCCAGGATAGCTGCTTGATTGCTATGCAGTGATGTGTCCTGAAGGGTGAGTCAGTAGCAAACCTAGCTATTTTATTGTAGCAGGTGCTTAGTTTGTTAAAGTCTGCTTTGTTTAGGTTGATGAGTATGGGGGAGGCATAGAGGAGTGTGGATAGTAGGTGGGTTCTTGGGATGGTGGCTTTACTGTCATTGGTGAGGTACTTTTTGCATCTATATAGGGTTCTGAGTTTTTTATGGACTTTCTTTATTGTCTGTGCAATGTGCATATCGAATTTCATGTTGTGATCTATGATAACCCTTAGACGTTTGTTGTGTTGGACAGGTGTGATAGGGGTGTTATTGGCTGAAAATATTGTGAATGGTGGTATGGGGGTCTAAAGGCTATAGTGGGATAGAATATCATTAGTTGTGTTTTATTGGGGTTAAACATTAGTTGAGAGTTTGCTAACCAGGTTTTTACAGCAGTAAAGGACTCTTGTGTCAATTCCTGGAGTTGAGCGAGTGTTGGGGCAGCGCAGATTAGAGTAGAGTGGTCAGCGTACTGGACTAGAGTGGCGTGCTGGGTAGCTTTGTGGATGGTTGGTGAACATGTTGAGAAGAAGAGGTCCAAGAATGGATCCTTGGGGGACCCCTAGGGTGACAAGTAGGAGGGGAAATAAGGAGTTTTGCCATTTTACTGCTTGTTGGCGGGTGGTTAGACTGTCTTGAAACCACACTGGTGTTGAATGACTGAGATTAAGATTGGAGAGAGCAGAAAGGAGTTTAGGATGGTAGTCAGTATTGATGGCCTTGTAGAGATCTAGAAATACAGTGGATACTAGGTTACCATTGTTTCAATGTTGGTTTACTGTGTTGATAAAGCTAATAAGGGCTGTGGTAGTACTGTGATTGGGATGGAATCTGTGCTGGGTGTTGGTTAGCAGTTTATTAATGAGGAGATAGTGCATTATTTGGGAATGTATACATTTTTCAAGGATTTTAGATAAGGGGGATAGAATGGCAATTGGATGGTAATTAGATAGTGCCACAGAGTTGCCTCCTTTGTGGAGTGGTATTATATGTAAAAGTTTCCACAGAGAAAGAACGCGTTGTTTTGATAAAGAGTGATTAATGAGCATGGAGCCTGGGTAAGAGATGGCTTTGGCTGCAATCTTTAGATATTCTGCAGGTAATTTGTCAGTGGCCAGGGTTGTGGGTTTAAGTCTATTTAGGTATTTCTATATTGTGCTAGTTGGGACAGGCTGTAAGGAGGAGAGGTTTTGGTCTGCTGGTACGGAAGACAGGTTTGGATGTGAAGTGGGAGAACTACTATTGGTGAGGGTTAGGATGGATTTGGTGAAGTGTTCATTGAATTGGGTGGCAATATTACCTCACTATTGAAACATTTATTCTTTAAATCACTCCACAAGAGCCTATATCTAATAGAAAATAATTTGAGACTCCTTAGCCTGTTCCTGCAACTCATATATCTCAGTCTAATTACCTGTCTTGTCTTGTGAATGTTCTCTGCATTCTTTCAAGTCTCCTCATTTGCATCTTATTATAGAGATGTACTAAAACAGAGTAGATAGATAGATAGATAGATAGATAGATAGATAGATAGATAGATAGATAGATAGAGATATAAATATAGTCAGATATTTAGATGTATATGTGGGCATTTTAGAAGCCTGTCAACAACCATATTTTGCTAGATGGGAGAAATTCAGTGTACCAAAAGGAAATGCATACAGGCATACTCCATACAAACTGTTTCTGAAGCTCAGGACTGAAGACTAGGCCCTGGATTTATGAGGCGATTATTTACCATTGAGCCACTCTGCTGCACTACTGCCCATGTGAAAATTGCAGATACTGAAAAGAATATACAAAAGTGGTTGATGCATAATATGATAAAAGAATAAAATGTACCCAAAAGGAAATATTAGCATTACAGGAGGAAAACTGCACAGCGGAAAGACAAAGAATAAGCCTTCTTTAAGGAAGAAACAATACAAAAATATGAAAAAGTACTCAGCAGGTAATCATACATTTGCTTTCTTGACTAACTGCAATATGCCTTTTGCATCATTTCTTGTCCAGAAGTATCAAAAGTAAATCTATTACTGGACTGGCATTTTATTATGTTGAACTTAGCAATACAATTATAAAAATAATCTTCAAAAACAAATGTGATTAGACAGCTGTCAGTGTTACTCATGCCACATTTCACCCTGCAGTAACATGCTGTGTTTGTTGTACACATGCAGTTGCAGTCTAAGTGTTTCAGGTATATTTATCCAGTGACCTAAATGTGTCAACCATGCTGTCTTGACATGTCCAATGTTATGTACATCACAAGAGCATATGAAAGCTAAAGGAAAGACAGAAAGTCAGTTTACAGATAAATGCATGCAATGCTGTGCTTCACATATGCATTCAACCCTATATGCCCGTGCAGATGAAATATGGGTTTTTTTGTTGAAAAAACTGTCACTGTTTGTGTCAGAGAATAAAATTCTCTGAAGAGCAATATTATAATATAAATAACTTGTTTCAGGGGCTACATCAGGTGGTAACACACCAGATATAATGAAACTGTAGCACTAATGTAAATACTACTTCCAGAAATAGTAGCTACTGCCAGGGCATACCCATTTTGTGGGTCAATTATTCTTAGGTGCATATAGAAAAAAAGCAGTAATCACACCAAAAATGTAGGGAAATGTGAGGCCTGTAGCTGATGCTTTCATTACAGGTATGTTGCAGTAGGTATTTCTTATTTTATTTATACTTTGTTGACCTGGTTAGTCCTCTAGGCCACTGGCCTTTTTTCAGGTGAGACCTGAGGTGGTACACATCCCAGCTATGGTAAATATAGCCAGGGCACCAGGGACATTCCCTTAAGTAACTCATGCAGATGGGGTCACTTTGTGCCACTTTTTGAATACCATTTAATTGAATCAGTATTCAGAGAAAAGTCAGTGAATGACATTTTTTTCATATAAGTGTAGCTGAAAAATCTGTTACCTATCTTTTTAGCATGGAACAAGCCCTTCATATCTACATGCTTGTGTTTTTTTTCTTCTCCCTCCCCATACTTAGATATTATATCTTGTGTATTATTTATTTATTTTAGTTTGAATTTGTTAATTGGGGTAGAGGATTGATCCCATTGGACCTATTTCAGTCTCAGCTTGGGGTAAAGACAATAGATATAAGGCATTATATAGAGACTGCATAACAAAAGGCAATACATGCATTATATATAGATATTAGACTTGACAAGAGGGTATAAAGACAACAGATACATGACATGATATACAAATTGACTGACAAACACAGTATAGCGAACTATGTAGAGGAAAGTAGGTTAGGAAGAGGTTAATTTATATGAACAGAAAGAGAGAGAGAGAGAGAGGTGTGTTTCAGTGGAGTTATGATGTGATCTCTGCAGTAATAAACTATGGGTGAAAGTTATTTGTACCAAGGAGGGGTGCATCAAGTGTAATCTGTTTGAGCAGTGAGTGAATGTCATTGTATGTAACAGTTCTGAAGCAGAAAGGAGGGATGTAGGGGGTGCTGGGGTGGTAGAAGCAGTTTGGAATTGGCTAGAGTAAACGATGGAAAGGTTGCTGATATGAAAAAGGAAATCAGAGATAGAAAGTTAAGAGGATGTGGAATTTATAGAAGGAAGGATTTTTTTTATGTAAAATGCTTAACATCTTTCTAGATGTTTTTGGATGATTTTATTAATGAAGTATGCTATTATTTCATCAGGAGAATTTGTGATGGTGTATTGCTTGCTTGGCAAGGATACATAGCTAGGTGTTCGACTTTGAAGTCATACCTTTGAGAATAGAGTCTTAAACATTTTCTTAGATTCTCAAAGTATAAGTAATGGGAATTTGAGGGACTGCCTCTTTATGGGATACAAAAGTGCTTGGTGCTTTGCAAAAATGGAAAAACTTTTGTTTGATGTAAAATACAGAGCTTCAGCAAAGTACATTTCAATAAATTTCATCACCAAATGCCATTTTAGTGTAACATCTTTCAATATTGTTTGTACCATGAACCACTTGTAATATTGTACTGCATTCTCTATCTTTGTGTAAACTATGTAGTTTCATTAAATTGTGAAAACACTTGTCATGTAGAATCATGGAATATACAGAAACTGGGACAGTGTCTTGACTGTTTTAATATGTACAAATTATAATCAGTTTGACATTTCAAACAACACAATAACTATGTCACCCCATGTGAAGCACTAAAACCTCCAAGTTAAGTACAATTATCTGGTCATTGTAGCCTGGAAATACACTCAGTTTAGTTAAAACCTGGTCCAGGATCCCAATAATATGAGCCTCAGAAAAGTTCTGTGGAATGTTCTCTTGACTACTCTGCTGCGATAAATAACTATAAACCTTCTGGCAGTTTCTCATTTAAGGGTCTATTTCTTGTGACATTGTAAAAATGTGATCATGTTTCAGGATTTCATGACAGCATACTAATAATACAAGAAAATGACAATATCAGACCAGTTTATTTCAGGAATAAAATGCAGATTCTTTGTTGGAATAAAAGTAAGAGAGTCAGAATGACAGTGATAATGATGATGATTAGGATGACTGTGACACTGCCAGCCCAGCTTTCTGGAATTTTGTAAATAATTCTGGCATTTGTGAATATTGATATGATTTATAAATAACTGCACGTTCTGTACTGAGCTTCAAGAATGTAACCACAGTTATTAGGAACAAATTCATTTTTGGGGAGAAATTCTCATATTGTATGTATGATAATGATATGTTACTAACACATCTTTCATTTACAATTACATAATATGACTATGTTGAAAGGTATGTCACTTAACATAAATGGTTTGAACAATCCTTATAAAAGAAGTAATCTGTTTAAATATTTAGCTTTTCATAAACCTTATATAGTATTCTTACAAGAAATCCATTTAACAAAAGATACCATTAAATTCTTAGATACAAATAAATACACAAATATAGTAAGCTCAGAGTGCACCAAAAAAAAAAAAAAAAAGAGGTGTAGCAATATTGTGGAACAAAACATTACCATTACCCAGAATAATCAAAACATACCAGGACAATAAAGGTTTGCTCTGTTTGGTTGTAATTGAAATGGGTAAGAAACTATATATATTAGTTAACAACGATTAGTTACCTGGTATTGGTAATAATACTATTAGACAAGTATTAAATCAAATAGTTTCATTATCTGAGGGACAAATCATTATGGCAGGTGACTACAATTGTATCCTAAACCCTAAAGATACAACCACTTCAGGAAAAAGAAAAATTACAGCACAAGCTAAACAACTTATACATTTCTTAAACTCTTACCTACTCAAAGATATTCATCATTTTGTGGATCATAACTCATTACAATACACGTTCTATTCTAATAGATATAAAACATATTCTAGAATTGATAGAATATTTCTTTCTACACAGATAATGAATAACCTGAACAATAGCAAAATTATATCATGCCCAATCTCTGACCACATTACTATTATATTTGAATTTAATATTAATAATACCCATAGTGTCCAAATTAAAAGAATACCATCATATCTCACACAACTTAAAGATTTTCAGTTATTCATAACAGAAGAGACACAAAACTTCATAAATATAAATTCAACATCAGACACACAAGATATATTTATTTGGGATGCTTTAAAAGCATGTTTATATGGACAAATTAACAAATGATTTCATAATAAGATGAAAGTATGGGATAAAGACATGAGAATAATACAAGATAAACTGGACTCATTATACACAAAAAATAAAGACAATCTGCCTTCTAAAAATATAAGAGATGAGATTTACAAACTAAATGAAGAATATAGATCTATCCTACATCATAAAATGAAGGTAATCCTAGAAAAATATAAGTTTCTTGCTTATTCCGTAAATCCTAAACATCTATCAAACCTTAAGAATAAGACCAAAAGATTAAATAAATATAACTATGTTAAAGAAATACATTCTACAAGAAAGAAAAAAGAAGTATATAGTATACAAGATACATTAGAAGAGTTTAGATGTCACTTTCATGAAATCAATAAATCTGCACAACACATTCAAACACAAGATAACATAAGAGATTATATTAACAAGAATACATATAATAAACTAAATAAACAACAAACAGATGTTATTGATAAACAAATTACTTTATCAGATATACAAAGTCAAGTAAGTAAGCTTAAACTTAATAAAGCACTGGGAAATGATGGAATTATCCCTGACATATATAAGATAATGCCCAAAATTGCCTTTTCCTTACTACATAAAGTATATAATACGGCTCAAAATGATAATATTACACCCCCATCCTGGAAATATACATTTATATCCCCTATTTTAAAATCAAACAAAAATCCAAAATACTGTTCCTCATACAGACCAATATCTTTACTGAATATCGATTATAAGATGTTTATGAATATATTCTCAGAAAGATTAAAGAAATTCTTACCCCACTTAATAGACGAAGACCAGACAGGATTTATAACTAACAGAAGTACATTTGATAATATAAAATGAACCCTAGCTATTATTGACTTATCACAAAGGAAGAAAAGGAACCTATCTTTAATTAGTCTTGCTATTAATGCTACCTTTGATTCTATTAACTGGAATTATCTATTTATTCTTTTGGAGTACTTACACTTTTCACATAATTTTATTAATCTTCTAAAATATTTATATGAAGAAATGTATGCATATATCAAAATATGGTCATATATCTCCAATAAAATACCTATCACAAAAGGCACCAAACAAGGATGTCCTCTCTTCCCACTACTGTTTACTTTGATCATGGAACCCTGGGCAAATGAAATAAGAAACAATAAAAATATAGAGGGCTTGGAAATGGATAAAGACATTATAGCCAACATTCAACTGTTTGCAGATGATATTCTTATCACCACAAAAGGAAATGACTCCTAATTCATCGCCTATCATTTAAGGACAATAAAACAAAAATTTTACCCATATATTCTAATAATAAAAAAATAAAAAAAGATGATGGGAAATAATGCATATCATGTTGCTAATACAGATCAAATTACTTATCTTGGAATTATTCTTGCCAAAGATATAAAATCAATAATACAATTAAACTATAGTAAATGTTTACAAAATATTCAAGAACTATTTTCAAAATGGAACACAATAATATTTACTACCAAAGAAAGACTAACCATTATAAAAATGATAATTCTGCCTAAAATGTTATACATAATACATTCAAATTTTACCCTCAAAAAGGTTTATAAATAAACTAAACACTTTAATATTTAGATTCTTTTGTTCACAAAAAAAAAATCAAGAATTACAATTAATCAACATACTAACAGCTGGAAGAATGGTGAAATAGCATTTCCAGATCTAAATCTTTATTCGATTTCTGCTATAATCAGATAAATTTCACAGCTCTTAGATATAACCTATTTAGCTAAATGGAAATCTTTATGGGAAGTATCAGCCATGGAACTTATAGCGAGACCATCAACATATCAATTAGAGATCATAAATACACCTTTTATATGGATCTTAAAAGAATATTTCATCACACATACTAATTCTAATCACACCGCCAGTTACATACATACTATTATAATTAACTTTAGAAATTTTATATATAAACATATTAAATATAAAGCTTACTTTTTTTTATTTCCTATAGCATACACACAAGAGACTTTTTGTTAGCTCAGATAATAATACAATTATTTTACTTAAAAACAATGAACTCAAATACTGGTTCCAGCTAACCTCTGAATACAAGACTAGTTCAGTTGATCATATTATACAGGAATATAGACAAGATAATTCCTCATGGTTAGATATACAAACACTCATTCTATATCTTGATAATAAACTGAAATTAGCTTCATCAACTAGCAAACATGGCACCAAGGTATTATTACAATTTCTTCAATCAACATTATTACACCAGCATACATATTCAGACAGTCTCTCCTTTATTTATAGACTTTTGAGAGAAGAAACATTTTCTTGCATGCATAACTACTGGAACTAGTATAGTAGTTTAATTACTAATAGTCCCCCAAGTGAGCAAGATAAGGTTAATATGTTACAATCAGCTGGGAAAACATCCTTTTCTCTGAAATGGAAGATATATACACATGGAGATTCGTGAATAGATCCTTTTATATACCACAAATAATGGACAAAATCAATAAAAACCAGAGTATCTGTAATAGATGCAACTCTAATGTAGACATTAACTGGGCACATATGTTCTTTGACTGTCCAACCTTAAATATCTTTTGGAGTAATATAAATGATTTTTTACAAGCACTGTTTTCAGATAATTTCATATTGAATAAGTCTTTAATCATATTTAATACACCTGTTCCACAATGTTTTAGGAAAACTAAATACTCATTTCTATAGACTATTTTGGCAGTGGCTAGAAAGATCATAACGAAACATTGGATCTCAAAATATCCTCCTACATTCTCTGAGTTTATTTATTTATTAAAAGAAGTCAGCCATTTACAGATAAGAACCATAACCTCTAGAACATCTAGAAAGACATATGAACATCATTTATGGGTTAACCTACAAAATATGTTGGGAAAAAAATGATCATTTTGCATAAAGGTAATTGACTTTCCTTGTCATTCATGAGAATAAGCTACAAAACGAAGATTACAGTGTATGTAAATGTATAAATACTAGATGCCTATGTACATACTTTGGTTTTGTTAACCTTATATTCATATTTAAATGTTATAAATACATGGTATCAATTTGTAAACCTATAATGCAAAATGTCTCATATATGTCTATGTGATTGTTTTCATTATAATCAAAATCAATAAAATTGTTAAAAAAAAAAAAAAAAGAATGTAACCACAGCATACACTGCTGGAACATAGAAGATTAACCTCCAGAACTTAAGAACAGTTGAGGTTAAGTTACTTTATAGCTAGGCTGTAAACAAAAGATGTTATTTCTCAGTTTTAATGCAGAAGCAGACACAATGTCTAGAGCTAAAAGTTTTTCAATTGTCTGGAAAGAAAAGTAATTACTAGGTTTAAAATGTAAAGTGTTTTATTGCTTTATAACTTCCTAGCAGCTACACAGGTCTGAGCAAACATCTGAGAAATATGTATTTCTCACACAGGGATGTCAAAGTCTGTTAAGTTTCTGTTTAGCCTGCGAACTGAAGTCAGGTGACAAAGAGTGATGTCATCCAAGCTGGCCCAGCAGTAATGTTTGATATTAATTTAAAAATTCTCTCAGAGAGAGACTGAGCATTTTGTATTTTGTTCTGGATCTAGCAAGAACATCTATTCATCATCATCATCATCATCATCATCATCATCATCATCATCTCACTTGCCTGTCTATAATTAAGATTCAGGGCATAGTATCTCTTTTAGATGCAGACAGGAATATAATAAAGATTAGTTTAGATGTTTTCTGTATTTACTTGAGACTGTACTGCAATGTTGTTTTAAAATATTTCCTGTGATTTTAAACTCTGAAGTTACTATGTTGATTGACTGAGTATTCTCTTGCACTTTTATTATGTATTATTTATTATTAAATATATTTAAACCTATCTTTGTGGATGATAATTGTGAGACATATTTAAGTTTTTAGAGTACTTGAATATGTATTTGGTGACACTGTACAGGCACTCCTAAATAGCCTTGCTCTTGGTCAAAACTACCATTTGGATAATAGTTACATTATACAGTAGAACTGAACACCCTTTGTAAGGGCCTTATAATAGCTAATAAGAAGGGGTTGGTGGCAGTGGAAACTACCTTATAGTCTGGGCAAAAGGGGGCATAGCTAGTAAACTTGTGCCAGCCTTTCCCAGGTGTATGTGTGTGTGTTTACATAGAAACAAAATCTCAAAGAGTGTGTGTGTGTGTGTCAGCTACTTGGGCAGGGACACGAAGCACTAGTTGGACAGAGGAGGTGCTGGAAGTCTTGGCTTAGCCCCTCAGCTGAGATCATAACCCTATAGCTGTGCCAGTGGGGAGTCTTATTGGGGATCTGGAGAAAGAGGGAGAAACCAGACCCATACTGACTGTGATCTCTGTGTGCTCTTAAGGGAAATTGCACTTTACTATGTGTATACTTGTCATCTTTCGAATGTGTACGTCCCTCACTGTTGCCAGTGGTGAGGATTGAGGCTGCTTGATTACTGGACCAGTGCAGGGACATCACAATGATGATGATGATAATAATAATAATAATAATAATAATAATAATAATAATAATAATAATAATAATAATAATAATAATAATAATAATGACTGAAGGATGAAAGCAGCAGTCTTTTGGACATAGTCTACATTTTCTACTCATCCAGTTGTGACTTATTATGCATTTTTCCATAAGAATTGTTTACAAGTCCGCTTTAATTATTGTTTAATGTTATAATATAATATACTGTTTCATGATGAAGACAGTTTATTGCATGCGAATTAAACACTTGTAAAATACTGAAGGTAGAAGAGCATGAAAGACAACATATATAAACATGTTTTCCTATGTTAATGTTTTATATGGGACTACTGTTAAATGTTTGGAATGATTACTCCTTCAGAAATGTGAGTGAAGCAACTTTTACCAAAAATGACAAAGTCAGTGCTGCTCCTACTAAATACAACACAGATTTATCGATACATTTAACAAGAGAAGAACAAGGAGACAGCTCCCCCATTCATGGGATGTAAAAAGAGCAACAGGCTGTGGCTCTACACGATGATAACATACTTGAGTCATACTGTCTTCAAATAATGTCAACTGACTTGGGTGATACTGCCTCCACATAATGATAACTGACTTGGTTGATACTTTCTCCAAATAATGATAATTGACTTGGTTGATACTGTCTCCAAATAATGATAACTGACTTATGTGATACTGCCTTCACATAAAGATAACTGAGTTGGGTGATACTGCCTCCACATGATGATAACTGACTTGGTGATACTACCTTCATATAATAACATACTTGGGTGATACTAACTCCACATATTGGTAACTGACTTGGGTGATAGTGCCTTCATATACTGATAACTGACTTGGGTGATACTTTCTCCATTTAATTATAACATACTTTGGAGATACTGTCTCCACATAATGATAACTGACCTGGTTGATACTGTCTCCACATAATGATAACTGACTTGGTTGATATTGGCTCCATATAATGATAACTGACTTGGGTGATACTGCCTCCATATAATGATAACTGACTTGGGTGATACTGTCTCCATTTAATTATAACATACTTTGGAGATACTGTCTCCACATAATGATAACTGACTTGGTTGATACTGTCTCCACATAATGATAACTGACTTGGTTGATATTGGCTCCATATAATGATAACTGACTTGGTTAATACTGCCTCCATATAATGATAACTGACTTGGGCGATACTGTCTTCATTTAATTATAACATACTTTGGAGATACTGTCTCCACATAATGATAACTGACTTGGTTGATACTGTCTCCACATAATGATAACTGACTTGGTTGATATTGGCTCCATATAACGATAACTGACTTGGTTAATACTGCCTCCATATAATGATAACTGACTTGGGCGATACTGTCTTCACATAATGATAACATACCTGGGTGATACTGCCTCCACATAATGATAACTGACTTGGGTGATCCTGCCTCCAAATAATGATAGTTGACTTGGGTGATAGTGTATTCATATAATAATAACTGACTTGAGTGATACTGCATCTATATAATGATAACTGACTTGGGTGATACTGTCTCCATTTAATTATAACATACTTGGGTGATACTGTATCCACATAATAATAACTGACTTGGTTGATACTGTCTCCACATAATGATAACTGACTTGGTTGATATTGGCTCCATATAATGATAACTGACTTGGGTGATACTGCCTCCATATAATGATAACTAACTTGGGTGATACTGTCTCCATTTAATTATAATGTACTTGGGTGATACTGTCTCCACATAATGATAACTGACTTGGGTGCTACTGCCTCCACATAATGATAACTGACTTGGTTGATACTGCCTCCATATAATGATAATTTACTTGGGCGATACTGTTTTCACATAATGATAACATATCTGGGTGATACTGTCTCCACATAATGATAACTGACTTGGGTGCTACTGCCTCCACATAATGATAACTGACTTGGTTGATACTGCCTCCATATAATGATAATTTACTTGGGCGATACTGTTTTCACATAATGATAACATACCTGGGTGATACTGTCTCCATATAATGATAACTGACTTGGGTGATCCTGCTTCCAAATAATGATAACTGACTGCTGTATTCATATAATAATAACTGACTTGAGTGATACTGCCTCTATATGATGATAACTGACTTGAGTGGTACTGTTTCCACACAATGATATCTGGTCTGGGTAATATGATACTGCCTTCATATATTGATAATTGACTTGGGTGATGCTGTCTCCATGTAATGATAACTGACTTGGGTTATGCTGTCTTCATGTAATGATAACTGACTTGGTTGATACTGCCTCCATATAATGATAACTGACTTGGATGATACTGCCTCCACATAATGATAACTCACTTGGGTGATACTGTGTCCATGTAATGATAACTGACTTGGTTGATACTGTCTCCATTTACTGATGACTGACTTGGGTGATACTGTCTCCACATAATGATAGCTGACTTGGGTGATACTGCCTCCATATAATGATAACTGACTTGGATGATCCTGCCTCCATATAATAACATACTTGGGTGATACTGCCTCCACATATTGATAACTGACTTGGGTGATACTACTTCCACATTACAAAAATTGACTTGTGGTGCTACTTTCAATACATAATGATACCTTATTTAGGTGATACTGCCCCTATGTAATGATGACTTATTTGGGGTGCTGCTTTAAGGTAGCTTATCTGGTGTCTATGGCTTATTTCAATGATCAGAACTTAGGCAGTTCTCATTCAAATATGTTTGCACTGATGAAATGTTTCCAAAATAATTTGAAGAGGTCTACTAATATTATCTGGGATTCCCTGATGTGCTAAACACTACATTTGGTTAGTATGCAAAAAGTATATTTGAAAATGTTGGTATTCTTTTCATGGTCAGTAGTATAGCAAGACACACTAACAAGTATTTTACCACATGTCAAGTTGGCAGCTTGTGCATGGTACATATGCAGATGAGAAGTCCGCCTGAATAATAGCCTCAGTGCAGTTCATTGATTGCTGCATTGAACAGCACATCCAATATAGGAAATAAAGGAACACTACAATTACAGGGCTGCATTAATTTGACAAAATCCACTCACTGCTGCAGCAGCATAACCAGTCCCACAGTGTAGGTCCGAATGGAACTATTCACCGAAACACTATACAAGCTTGTTAATAGCTGCATAGAGGCAGCTGTACCCACCAGGAAGAAGGACAGAACTAACTCAAAAAACAAGCCACCATGGTGGAATCATAACATCAATAGGCTGTATAACAGATGGAAGAAAATCATGCCAAAAATTAGGAGGTGCAGCACTCAGCAGGATAAAACACTCTCATCAAAGTAAACAAACAACTCGGAACAAATAAAGTCTACCAAAGCCAAATTTGAGGTAAATGTGGCCTCCCAGGCCAAGGGCAGCTGGAAGGCAATCTTTAGCTATGTCCACAACCTCAAAGGCAATACACAGTTATGTGCAGAGCTCATTGTAAATGGAGACACCTATACTGACCCAGAAGATATAGCAAGCTTACTGGCTGACAAATTCAGCTCCAACTTTGCCCCTCTCTCTACATCAACTTTCTCTCAGGAAATACCATCAAATATAACTACCCCTGCTATCACTAAAAACAGGTCCTTAATTGTGTCTGTAAGGCCAAGAACACTGTATCAATTGAGCTGGGATAATATCCCAGGATACCTTCTAAAAAGCATGAAACATTATCTATCAGGCCCTCTGGAATTTTCTGTTTAACTGTAGCCTCCAAAGAGGTTTCATGCTGCATGAAAGGAGAACAGCAACTGTCATCCCTCTGCACAAAGGTGGGCCATCTGCAGACACTGGAAACTACAGACCTATAAGTCTCACTAGTCTCATATGCAAAGCCATGTAAAGAATTATCATGGAAATGACCAATAATGACATAGGAAACCACCAGACACTGGCCCCAATCCAATCCAATTTGGTTTCATCAAAGCAGGTCACGCCTACTCAACCTGGTAGACTTCTTTAAGAAAGTCACCAAAGCAATGAATGAGGGCAAAATGGTTCACACTGTCTATCGTGACCTGGTCAAGGCATTTGACACAATCCCCCACTTAGGCATTGTTGACAAACTTAAGAGTTTAGGTGGAAACTCAGTGGATAGTCAGCTGGCTCACTGACAGGACCCAGGAAGTTGGAACTGGGAAGTCCACCTCTACAAAGAGGCCAGTCACAAACAGAATCCCTCAGGAATCAGTCCTGGGACCACTCCTTTTTGGCATTTACTTCCCTGAAATCAAGGCCAATGTTAATGGCCTCTGGCTGACTAAATTTGCAGATGATTGCAAATTCGGAGTTGTCATTATATTGCCCACTGACTCAAATATTCTCCAAGCAGGGCTGACAAAGACAATCAACTAAATGCCAAGAAATGCATGACAGCATCCTTTGGGAAGTCATCTACCCCTGGTAACTATCATATTGACAACACACCTTTAACAGTTGACCCAGGAATTAGGGAGTTGGAGACACACATAGACAGCAATCTAGCATTTGACCATCACATATCTACAGTAGTGAAGAAATCATTTTATGTTGTGCAACTTATAAACAAAAGCATGGCATCAAGGTCCAAGGAAGTCATTATTCCACTGTATTCCATTGCAATTCAAGTGTAACTCGGACAATTGGATGGGCAACAAGAAATTCATCCCTGGTTTGGCACCTATGTCTCTAATGAATACAGGCAGCCTGCAAATGGTTCCTCTCCCAAGCTTGTAAATGTTTCACCTCCCAAGCCCCTGCTTACACTTATCAAGGGTACCAGGACGTGTCAGGGATGTGAGATGCATGGCTAGGCTTAAAAAGGGCCTTGTGGTCATTAGCCTAGTAAACACCTATGAACACCTATCAACCTATGCTGGAACGGAAGTAATCTTCAAGTCTTGTTGAGTACCTTCACATGGTAGACCCTCTTTTCACAAAATCTCATGAAGATGATATTGATATATAGAATGTATTTTATATAGCATATTTCATGAAGAGAGGTAGGTTAAAAAATAAAATGACAGCTGGGTGCACAAGTCCCAGGATAACAAAAAGCCCAATCCTGGTATGCGCACTGGTGCCAGGAATGGGAAAATAGCAGTGGAGAATCCTCAAGACATAGAAAAATTCCTACAATGGGGTTAGGTCAGGCTCAGGGGGTGAATGGCCTTCCCGTTGTAGAAGAAAGTAGTAGTCCACAAAAAACACAAAAACTGTCAGGACAAAAAAACAGCCAGAAAGATGATAAAGATGATAAAGTGGATTACTGAGGATAAAGAAGCAATTATCCGTTGTCACTAATATACAAGAAGTCCAGAATTTCCAGATAGGAGATCCTCAAAAAAGATTAAGAAATACATTAGAAGAAAGAAAAAATACTTGCACAAGAAAAATTGTCAAATGCTTCAAAAACAGATTTGCACTCATTAATACAACAAACCCATGGAAAACATTACCTAGACAAAAAAAAAAAAAAACTTTGGGCTGCCTGGAAAAAGAATCAGTAGAAGAAGTGAAAAAATATAAATAAGAAATCCCAGAGATTTTTGAAAGGTATAAAAAATATGGACATGGAAAAGAAAAAGAGATCTGCTATGGAGCAATATTTATGTGAAAGAGAAAGCCAAACTAATCAATGCAAGAAAAAAAAACAGCTCCAAAGGTATTTGAAGAGAAATACAAGCAAAGACACCCAGATATAAAAAATTTCACAATACAAAAAATAAGAACAGAAAGACGGAATTGAAAACAGAGGATTAGTAAGGTTGAAATTAAATAAATAGAAAATGAAGTTATGGAATACTTCCTAAGGGAAGTGTTTAGTGTAGAAAGTCTAACACAAGGTATGTCAGAACATTATGGAACAATGAATTCCCAAATTAAGGAGAAACAGGTGGAATGGGAAACATCATTTGAAGAAGAAATATAGACAAGAGAAAGAAAAAGAGATCTGATAAGGTGCAATATTTATGCAAAAGAAAAATCTAAATTAATCAATACAAAAAATGGTCCAAAGATATTTGAAGAGAAATACAAGCAAAGGCACCCAGCTATGGAAAATTTCACAACACGAAAAATAAGAACACAAAGTGGGAAATTATAAAAGGGGATTAGTAATAGAGAAGTTAAAGAACTTGAAACTGAAGTTATGGATTACTTACAAAGTGAGGGATTTAGTGTAGAAATTCAACGCAGGTAATGTCTCAGCATGATAGAACAATGAATGCCCAAATTAAGGAGAAATAGGTGGAACTGGAAGCATCTGATCACTTGCCACAGGAAGATACTCTGGAGCCTTCAGTAGGAAACCAGTACTGAAGTCAAACAAACAGCAGAGAACCAAACCAGGAAGTAAATGCACACACAGCCACGAAATGGAACAGCTTGTTGTAAGTTCACCAAGGCAGATTCAGTAAATCCAGGTAGGCACCAAACGAATTCAAATAATTCCTTTATTCAGAACCACAGAATAATAACACACAAGCTTTGCTCAGAGGAATTCTGAGCTTTATCAAGTGACACCATGCTGTTGAATCAGGTGTCTTATATACCTTGAAAATCCTAGGTTAATTAGAAAGCACTACCAATTAACATTTTAAAGAGACTGTGCACTATTCCACATGCTTAAAAATTCCTTTAAAACAAAATATATAAAAAAATATAATAGATTGCTTAAAAATAATGCATTAATGCATCTATCACTACTAAAAATGCTGATAGCTTAAAATAAACAAAACATTGTGCACTGTTACCATAGTGTTTAACTTTGTAATAAAATTTGCTTTGTGCAAAAAGTTGCACTTCTTTTGAAAATTGGGATGAGATGGAGTGACTTGACGTACCAACTGTCGTCGTAAGTATAATATAAGGCTAATGCCTAGTATGGGTATGACAATATTTTCCTTTTCTTGGTCTTGTTGACAACCCTGCTGGAAAAAGAACACTATGTCTTAACCAAGTTAAACTATGCTGTACAATAGGTCTTTCCTTAACATAGACTTTGTATAGTGTAGCATTAAGTGAAAATCATGCCCATGTGTATGAGTACTTGCCATTAGTAATTGCGTGGGAATGTCAAACTAAAGTCTTGCCCTTCTTAGTTTCAATAGCGGCTTGATACTGATCAAGCCGTTAAGGGTCTCCCAGCATCTAACTTTAATTGCCAGAGGAGTTCTCGATATTCTAAAGTTGATTCCCAATCACCCCTGGCATCAGGCTTAACTTGCTCCAGTACCATAAATTTCAGTTTTATGTTTGGACAGGTCAGAGTGCTTATAAAAGCGTTGGTTTCCTTCTTTTGTTTATATCATAAAAATGCTCGTATATCCGCTTGCGGAATTCCCTTTCCGTTTTGCCTACGTAGAAACTGCTGCATGTGGTGCAGAAGCCTAAATAGACCACCCCCTTGCTACCACATGTGAAATGGCCTGTGGGGTAGATTTTAAACCTTCTGGATGGAATGGTGATACTTTTTTCTTCCAAGATGGCATGGCATTGGCTACATGCCCCACATTTAAATGTTCCCTTTCTTGCTGGGTTAGTTTTCCTTGTAATGTTCTGCTTTTTCTCAAACTGAAAATGGAGGAATCTGTAAGAAAGTACTGGCCTGTACTTGCCCTCTTTGAAGAGTTTAAGGGGCTATTGCCTGACCAACCTTCATTTGTAAGGAGAAGGGGTACCAATCTCAAGGAAATGTTTGAGAAAAAGCAGAACATTACAAGGAAAACTAACCCAGCAAGAAAGGGAACATTTAAATGTGGGGCATGTAGCCAATGCCATGCCATCTTGGAAGAAAAAAGTATCACCATTCCATCCAGAAGGTTTAAAATCTACCCCACAGGCCATTTCACATGTGGTAGCAAGGGGGTGGTCTATTTAGGCTTCTGCACCACATGCAGCAGTTTCACGAGGCAAACGGAAAGGGAATTCGCTAAGCGGATATACGAGCATTTTTATGATATAAACAAAAAGAAGGAAACCCCCCTGACCTGTCCAAACATAAAACTGAAATTTATGGTACTGGAGCAAGTTAAGCCTGATGCCAGGGGGGGTGATTGGGAATCAACTTTAGAATATCGAGAACTCCTCTGGCAATTAAAGTTAGATGCTGGGAGTCCCCTATTTAACGGCTTGATCAGTATCAAGCCACTATTGAAACTAAGAAGGGCAAGACTTTAGTTTGACATTCCCACACAATTACTAATGGCAAGTACTCATACACGTGGGCATGATTTTCACTTAATGCTACACTATACAAAGTCTATGTTAAGGAAAGACCTATTGTACAGCATAGTTTAACTTGGTTAAGACATAGTGTTCTTTTTCCAGCAGGGTTGTCAACAAGACCAAGAAAAGGAAAATATTGTCATACCCATACTAGGCATTAGCCTTATATTATACTTACATGAACGACAGTTGGTACGTCAAGTCACTCCATCTCATCCCAATTTTCAAAAGAAGTGCAACTTTTTGCACAAAGCAAATTTTATTACAAAGTTAAACACTATGGTAACAGTGCACAATGTTTTGTTTATTTTTAAGCTATCAGCATTTTTAGTAGTGATAGATGCATTAATGCATTATTTTTAAGCAATCTATTATATTTTTTTATATATTTTGTTTTAAAGGAATTTTTAAGCATGTGGAATAGTGCACAGTCTCTTTAAAATGTTAATTGGTAGTGCTTTCTAATTAACCTAGGATTTTCAAGGTATATAAGACACCTGATTCAACAGCATGGTGTCACTTGATAAAGCTCAGAATTCCTCTGAGCGAAAGCGCTTGTGTGTTATTATTCTGTGGTTCTGAATAAAGGAATTATTTGAATTCGTTTGGTGCCTACCTGGATTTACTGAATCTGCCTTGGTGAACTTACAACAAGCTGTTCCATTTCCTGGCTGTGTGTGCAGGAAACCAGTACTATAGTTCAGTAGGAGTTGCACAGCAAGGGAAGGAGCAGGAACAGTGGTAACTCTTCTGCAGGCAATGAGTCCCCATATGAAGGAGCAATGGATGATGCAGGATGCAGATGAAGAGGATATGTCACAGGAAAATGTTCTGGTACTTTATTTAAAATACCTGCAGGAAACAGAGAGCAAAGAATCTGTCCTCAGTTTAGAAGAAAATGATCTAAGGGAAGAGTTGCTTGATTTAATAAAGATCGATAGACATCTTAAGATAGACATATTAAGACAGATGAAAGAAATCGATTATAGAAAGTAAATAAGACCTAAAATGTTAGCTGTCTAATAAAACAGATAAACAAGGAAAACAAGACAGTTAAGAGAAATTCATGTGATATAACAGAAGTAAATAGGATATATTACAGTGCAGCTAAATTAATAGCAGATAGTCTTACTACAAAAATATAGGGCAGTAAAGGAAAGGAAAGGAACAAATGAAATGCCATCATGGAAGTATCAAATAGAGAAAACTATAAAGCAATTAAGACGAGCAGTGTCACTGTTAGAAAAATATAGAAGAGGGAACAGATCAACAAAAATACTTAGAAAAATAGACATGATTAAAGCAATGCACAGTCTCATAACAGAGCAAAATTTATCGTATGCTACTGCAAATAATAAACTAAAGATATCAGCACAGGAAGAAAAAGTCTGAAGGTAAATATAAAGGAAAAGTACAAAATAAGCAATTGACTGATAACCCAAAAACATCTTATAGAGAACTGGGAGATAAAGCAAAAGGAATAGAAACACTACCTAAAAAGAAGAAATAAATACATTTTAGAAAAATATTTATGAAGACAGTGTGGAACATAATAAAGAGACTGAATGGAAAAAACGTTAAAAGAAACAGTAAGGAGTTCAAAAGTACATGATATGAAATGGGACGAACTGCCAGAGAAGCTGAAACAAAATTAAAAAAATCTCCTAAGTGTAAAATCCAAGGCCCAGATGCGACACCTAACTTCTGGCTAAAAGTATTAACATCTTTACCTGAAGATTTAGCTCTGAGTAAGAACTACTTATATGTGCACCCTGAACAGACACCAACCTGGTTGACAACAGGAAAAATGATGCTCCTACCTGAAGCTGTACACCATCCTAAAATTTTACACCAATAACATGCCTTCTGGCAATGTACAAACTATGTACAGGAAATGACACAGAGTTTATAGCCATTTAGAAGAAAACTCAGTCATGGAAATGGAATATAAGGGTAACAAAAGAAAGTCATAAAAAACAAAGGACCATTTGCTGCTAAATAAAGTTATCATGGGGAGAGTGCTTACAGATATATAAGATACATTCTACATTGATCACTTGCATTGCAGAGACTATGAAACAGTGGCAAACCACTCTGCAATTAAGCCATGACAAATCTCTGGGATAAAAATTAAAAGGAGGATATTCCAGGGAGATTATTTGTTACCACTGTTGCTTTGTCTTGCCCTTAAACCCGTTAAGATGTTTACTTAACAAATTAGGTCTTATTTACCAATTGGCTCCTAGAAAGCAAACTTGCTTAAAGATTTCTCATCTACTTCTTGTGGATGTCTTAAAGTCTTAAAACTGTATAATTCATCCGATGATGAGGAGTTGAAAGCACAGCTGCAAGTGGTTAAAACTTTCTCATGATATAAGAATGACTTTTGGTCTTGATAAATGAGCAAAAGCAATGTTTGAAGCAGGAAAGCTGCAGCAGCAAGAAAATATCAGACTTGAACAGGAATGTGATATAAAGGAACTTGAGCAGGAAGAAGCGTATAAATATCTGGGAACTGATGAAGGATCGTCAATAAAACATGAACAAATTCAAATAAAAGTCAGTATAGAATACTTCAGAAGACTAAAATTAATATCAAAAACAGCCTTGACATCTAGGAATAAAGTCTAGGCTATGAGCCAATTTGCTCTTCCTGTTCTAACTTACAGTTTTGGGGTGATTGACTGGCCCCAGAAGGCGCTGGATCAGCTGGACAGAAGAACAAGAAAAATTCTTCATGCTTATCAATTAATATATAAAAAATTAGTGCATACCAAGATCATATATTCCATGCTCTGAAGGAGGTACGAGCCTCCTCAAAATTGATTACATGTATAGATCTGCAATCATAGGACTACATACATATCTGCTGACCTCATCAGATTCAAACATAGTGAAAAGTTTACAACATGAGGAGAGGAAGTCTAAGATAACCTCTCTGCTTAGTTTAGCACAAGCATTCTGGTGTCAAGCGGGAAGGAAATCAAACCAGAAGTAGACAACAATCAGACAGCAACTGAATGTGCCAAAAACCAAAAGTAAGAATATAAAGGTCATGTGAAAAGCAAAAAAGAAATGTAGAAAAGCCATAAAAATAGTAGCAAGTATAGCGATCACCTCATGTGGAAGAAACAGACAAATGTAGGTTCTGTAAAGAAGAACTGGAAACAGTCACACACCTTGTTGCTGGGTATAATATACTCATGGTAGAGGAGCTCCTGTACTTTGAAAGGCAGAGTAATGTGGCAAGACTATTGCATTGGTGATTGTGCAAACACTACAATATAGAAGTAACTGGAAAGCACTGGAAACATGAACCACAACACATTATATTGAATGATGAAGTGTACATCACATGGGATTACCTATTACCAACAGTTCAAAAAATAGATGCGAGAAAATCAGATGCAGTAGTTCATGAAAAATTACAAAACTAGCATTAATCATAGAAATTACTACTCCTTAATGATTCCAGTGTCTCATGTACAGAGAGACATAGTCATAAAATCTCAGGAGTTGCAGGCTAAAATGAGAACTATGTGGAAAAAAGATACCCAGACAATTCCAATAGCACTAGGAACAATGGGTCTCGTAAAAATAATTTACAGTCTTCTTTAGATATGCTACCAACTATGAATTACAGAATGAGTCATTTCTGGGCATACTGCAGGCGCTGCAAAGAGCACTTTTGGCTAACACGAAAGACTGAAACGGTACTAATTTCATGAACTTTATTATACCCTGATTTAGGAATGGGATCCATTCTTGTCATATTATTAGTAACCTAAACAATTTGGAGAAATTAAAAAAGGAGTAAGGGGTAAGGGGCATGCCATCTTCAACACATGCAAGCACATACTACATATACTTATATAAGTCTGTACAGGTACAGACACTGGATGCATGTAGAGATACAGGTTTCTGTATACTTCCATATGCATCTGAGTATCCTGACATATACTCACTAGCATGATGATCTCAGCATGTTGTCTGAGTATCATTAAAAGTGTTGCAGCTGTTGCTACAGCTCTGCATGGACATGTGAAGATTGGTTGTACTTCCCAATAGTAACTTGCAGTATGAAAGCACCATGCAGTGTGCTTCTGTTTACTGTGAGCAAATGAGCTATAAATGAGGGTCTGTAAACAGTAATTGGTAATGGTATTCCTGCAGAAAAAGAAGTTATGTACCTACCATACCGTTCCATGTTAGTTGTCTTCTTCTTGCCTTCTTTCTTGCTGGTTGTGATCAGAGCCGATCCTCGGCTCCGACTCAGCCATCTTCAATAGCTCGAGAGCTGTTTACTGGCTCGAGGCTACCCCATATTCCATGATGCCTGGTGCTAGTTACCCAGATCTCATTTGAAAAAGCTATTCCAGACATAACTAAGGAAGAATTCTGCCCTAGTAGCCCCTTGGGCCTAACTGTGAAGCTATCTAAGCAGAAAAAGACAACCAGAGAAGGTTCAGCCAATGGAATCTGAAAAAGGGAGCTCCTCTCGATCCACTAGGATAGCGGGATGGAGGGTGGGATGCAAGAAAGAAGGCGAGAAGAAGACAACTAACATGGAATGTTATGGTAGGTACATAACTTCTAAATGTTAAGTTGTCTATCTCGCCTTCAGTCTTGCTGGTTGGGACAGCGTCCCTAGCACCTACTATCCTGGGTGGCTCACTGGAACAGACTCTTCAGAACAGTGGAACCAAAATCAGCTCTGTTTCTGGAAGCAATGCCTAGTTTATAATGAGAAATGAAGGTATGTGGGTTAGCCCACATAGCAGCTGCACAGATAGATTCCATGGGCAACCTAAATTGGAAGGCCACCAAGGTGGCCAATGCCCTAGTAGAGTGGCCTTTTGGTTTGATAGATAATTCTTTGTTTCTCAGCTGGTAAATGAATGAAATAATGTGAGACAACCAGATAGATAATGTTACTATTGAGACTAGAAGGCCCTGTCTGCCCTCAGCATAGGAAAGGAAGAGTTGGTCCGACTTCCTGATGTCCTTTGTCCTATGCAAATAAAAACGCAGTTGTCTGTGAACATCCAACTGGTGCAGTTTATATTCTGCCTTATTGGTGTGATTAGGAAAGAACACAGGAAGGTCTATGGACTGATTTAAATTATTTTGTGAACAGACCTTAGGAAGGAAGGATTGGTCCTTAGAGCGACTCTATCATTATGAAAAACTAAGTATGGAGGATGAATACATAGAGCCTGAAGCTAGAAACACGTCTGGCAGAAGTAATGGCTACCAGAAAAAGAGTCTTCCAGGATAAAAACTTAATGGAGCAAGATGCTGCAGGTTCTACATTCCTAGCCTCTGCCTAGCAAGAAAAACATTTCCACTTGCTAGCATACATTTTCCTAGTTGTGGATTTGTCTGATGAGATAATAATTTCATGCACAGAGGATGAAATATTAGGAAGCCTGGCTAAGGTTGGAAATGGAGCAACCAAGCTGTGAGCTGGAGCGTTTGAAGGGATCGATGCAGTCTGCCCAATTGATGAATCAGTAGATCTGGAATAAGATCCAGAATCCAAGGCTGCTCGACAAGGTAATGATGCAGGAATGGGAACCATATCTGTCGAGGCCAGTAAGGGGCAATGGGGATCATTCTGCAATCCAACACAGTTGCTCTCTGCATGAGTTTGGGTATTAGGGGAAATGGAGGGAAAGCGTAAAGAAGTCCCTGAGGCCAAACGTGGGCTAGAGCGTCTCTGGGGGAGTGGCCAGGAAGTGGAAGAAGGGAGAAGAAATTGCTGCACTTGCTGTTGAAAGGTGTGGCAAATAGGTCGCAGCAAGGTTGCCCCCATTTGTGAAAGATCTGTTCCGCAATTACCTGATTCAGAGACCACTCGTGAGGTAGAGAATTGCTCTACTGAGCCTGTCTGCTATGATGTTGGATCTCCCAAGGATGTGCATTGCGATCAGAAAACATTGGGAAGAGATCACCCACTGCCAAAGTCTGAGTGCTTCTCGACATAGAGGGTAGGACCTGGTTCCGCCCTGCTTGTTGATGTACCACACCACTGACATATTGTCTGTTTGAATTACAATTGTCTCGAAAGGGAGAGAGTCCTGAAGGGCTTGCAACGCTAAAAGCACAGCTCTCATTTCCAAGACATTTATATGCAAATGGTGCTCGTGAGGCTGCCAGGTGCCTTGGACTGTCCTGCCCTGATAATGCCCCCCCACCCTATCAGGAAAGCGTCCGTGGTCACTGTGACGACTGGAGGGGGTAGCACAAATGGTTATCCCTGAGACACTGATGGGGAGATCATCCAGCAAGTGAGGTGCTTCTTGCATGCTTCTGTGATCATAATCTTGTGAGACATGGGAAGCTGTTGGAAGGAACACTGTGTGAATAGGAGCCACTGGAGAATTCTCATGTGAAAACGGGCTAGGGGAACAAGAAGAATTGCTGATGCCATGGAACCCAGTGTTTGAAGGACGAACCTGACTCGAATCCTGTTGCATGTTAATAAAATCTGCACTTGCTGGTGAATTAATGATACCCTGTCTGGTGGAAGACTCGAAAACATGTTCCTTGTATTTAAATTTGCGCCTATGTAAGTGATACACTGACAGGGCAACAATGCAGATTTTTTGAAATTTATAGTGATGCCTAGCCTGGAGCAAGTTTTGATAGTGTAGTCTCTGGCATGTAGGAGGTGATGCCTGGTGGTAGCAGTGAGGAGCCAGTCATCTAGATATGGAAACACCTGGAATCCCTGACGTCTCAGGTGAGCCGTAACCACTGCCATGCATTTGGCGAACACCCTGGGGGCTGTGGTGAGACCAAAGGGCAGAGCTCTGAACTGATAATGACTGGCTCCCAGCCGGAAGTGAAGGTATCTTCTGGAGTGCCTGTCCATTTTGATGTGGTTATATGCATCCTGAAGATCTATAGAGCACATCCAATTGTCCTGACCCAGGAAGGGTAGAATGGACTGTAGCGTGACCATCCGAAACTTTGTTCTTTGTACAGATCTGTTTAATCTGCTGAGATCCAGAATTGGTCTCCAGTCCCCTGTCTTTTTTGGTATCAAAAAGAACCTTGAGTAAGTTCCGGATCTGAGCTGGTCTGCCGGGACTTCCTGGATGACTCTTTTGTGTAGAAGCTTTGAAATCACTATGGCTGCTTGGTCCCTTAGATTGGGTGGAACATCTGGAAGGGACTTGTTTGACAGTAACGGGGGATGAGCAAAGGGAATTCTGTAACCTCCAGATATGATCGACTGTACCCACTTGTCTTGAGTTGGATCTTGCCAGGCCTTGGGGTACAGTGAGAGCCTTCCCCCAACTGTCTCCAGAGGTGGGCAGCCGGGCAACCCTTCAGGGATGCTGAAAGGGCTTCACAGAGAAGGATTCTCTGCTACCCTGATTCTGCGGACTTCCTCTGCCACGAGGGTGGCGTCTGTTATTGTTCCCTCCTCTGCCCTGGAGGGGAACTCACCACATGTGTCAGGCAAGGCTCCCTGGGGTATGGTCTAGAAGGAGTGGAAAAATGGACTCCCATGGCAGAGAGAGTCTTGCCTTCCTGTTCACACCTGGTTAGGGTGTCCTTCACCTGTGATCCGAAGAGATCGAAACCATCAAAGGGGGTATTGGTGAAAGACGCTCTGAAGGGCTCCACAAAATTACATAGCTGCATCCATGCATGCCTCCTAAGGGCAACGTCTGTGCCTGCAGCTCTACTCACACCATCGGCTGCATAAGAAATGAGCCTCATGGAGGAGTTAACAACTGAATTCAGAGTCACCAGCTGGGAGGCCACCTTAGCTTGAGCTCCGTCAGCTGATGGATCTTGAAGGGTATCTCCAAGCTCTTTAAGGAGATCCCTCTGAAGGTGGGTGAAATGGCACAAATAATTCAGAGACCTCATGGAGAAGGTCACTGAAGCAAGCATTCACTTCCCATATCTGTCCATAGTCATGGACTCCTTGTTAGGGAGATGGACAGATGACAAAGTTTCTGCCAACTCCTTCTTTGTGGCTGCTGCTACCACCCTGGCATCAACAGGTACGCCCTTAGTCAAAAACTGTTTGTCCTGAGGTGCAGTTATAAATTTAACAGGTCTCCTGGGGGTTGGTTCCACTGTGTCTGGAGCTGACCATGCCTTCCGAGCCACCATAGACATAAGTGGGTCGAAAGGTGGAGATGCCCAGGAGGTGGAAGGTCAGGAACCAAACGTGTCCAGGAATACCGACTCATCCTCGGAAGGGGCTAGTGTATTCCAGTTCCCCCTCTGCCTAAGCATTTCCAAAATGTCTGAAAAGGAGACATCTTCAGAGGGGGATCTCGGGGACCCTTCCGAATCATCTAAGTCAGTATCTGATGTGACAGACTCAGGGGAGTCAATGTGCTTCCTCTTGCACTTCCTCTTACGAGGTGGCTCCTTTGAGTGATCAGGGGTGCCTCGGAAGAGGAAGAAACACCCAAAGGGGTGCACTGGAGCGCTGGTTCCGCACGCTTGTGGTCTGGAGGAGGGGCAGAGGCAGATGCAGGCACCATAGGGGGAGGAGCCATTGGGATTGACTGTGGGACTGACTCAGGGGTTAGTACACTCCTCATGACCTTGAAGGCGCCCCCGCCCAGACACAGAAAAGACTCCGGTTCCGAAAAAACTGGAATCCCTCTCCGCACTGAGTGGGACGGCTCCGAAGCCGATGTAGGAGCCGAGCTCACCTGTGTGAAGCTCCGAGGGGGAGAACGGGGTCGGACAAGAGTCTGATGCCACTCGCCCCCTCAGAGCCGATGAGGGTGTCCCGGCGCCCAGATCCCTCCAAGGACGGTGCCATGGAAGGGATCGGAGCCGACGATGGAACCAAAGGAGAAGGTATCGGAGCCAACGGTTCCACGACTCGAACCCCAACGAACTCCGGCTCCGAGCTCAAGAGAGGAGTTGGAGGAGGAATATCTGCAGAAGTGGATGGAGCCAACACCTGATGAGGGGGGCTGGACAACATTTTCGCTAGGGCCTGCAATTTCAGCAGCCTACTGACCACTCCCTCCAAGTCCTGATCTAAAAGTCTAGAGGACCGAGAGGAGTGAGAGGACCTATGACTGCACTCCGATTGGAGCAGAGGTGACCGTGCAGCTGAGCGTATCGACTCCAAGGAGGGAGACCTAGATCTCTTTCGACTCCCAGATGGCTCAGAAGTACATGCTGGAGCCGATTGGGAGGGAGGCACATCGGTTCCGGTTGGAGCCGAGGTCGATGGTGGAGTTTCACCCAGCGACAGCTCAGAACTGGGAGCTGAAGACTTAGGTGGCTTGGAGGATTTCACAGGCTGAACCTTGGCCGGTGAATCCTGGGGCTTGAGCAAACCCCGAAGGATTAACTTATTTTTGCGCTCCTGCAGGACTCTTGGGCTGAAAGCATGACAAACTGAACAAGAGTCCTGCAGGTGCACCATGCCCAGACAATAGACACAAGAAGTGTGACCATCTGTCAGAGACATCTTCTGACAGCATGAGTCACACTTCTTGAATCCGGACACTATAGTATCCTTGGACATGTTACCACACACACACCAAGGTTATACACGCACACATACACACACACACACACACACACACACACACACACACACACACACACACAAGAAAAACAAGTTAGCAGGTATAACTAATTAAACAATATAAACTATACAGCTAGCACACACTGAAACTAAGTAAAGTCTACTACTACAGACACTACCTAAAAAAGTTCTTTTGTTTTTTTAAACTAGAAAAAGACAAAAAAGTGTTAGCCTCTAATTTAAATGGCTACCACGAAAGGGGAGGGAGAGGGAGGGGTGGGGAAAACTCTCTAAGTAAAACGAGTTTTCAAGAAAAAAACAGGAGGGATAGATGCTATTTAGAGAATATAGCTAGGGGAATAGTACAACTAAGAAGTTAGGTACACTAAAAAGGATAAATTCTAGTAAAAATAGAAAAATACAATAAAGTATATGAGCCTGAGCCAGTAAGACAACCTCGCAGCCTGAAGCGGCAAATGAGATCTGAGTAACTAGCGCCAGGCATCATCGGATATGGGGTAGCCTCGAGCCAGTAAACAGCTCTCGAACTATTGAAGATGGCCGAGTCGGAGCCGAGGATCGGCTCTGATCCCAACCAGCAAGAATGAAGGCGAGATAGACAACTTAACATCAGAACTTTTGTATGTTTGGAGACACTACTGTACTAAGTAATGCTGAATCATATATACTGCACACAGCTTTCCCGTAGGATTTAAATTTTACTTCTACACATGACTAGTAAACATGCAAATGCATACTTGTGCACACAGGTACATACATTTGTGTGGGTGTGAGTGTGAGAGTGTGTATGTGCATGTGTGTGTACGTGTGTGTGTGTGTGTGTGTGTGTGTGTGTGTGTGTGTGTGTATGTATGTATGTATGTGCACAATAAGAAACCAAAGTGTATGCTCACACTTTCATTGTCCCTTCCCATGATACAATTTAGGTCTAGATCGAGTGTCCCCATGATAGGCTGCAATCCTCCATGTAATCTTCCCTCTGTGCTCAGGAAACTCACAGGTGTATCAGGTTGTTATACCATTTGGCCATATTCCACTATGTCCTTCTTTCTCTCCACAAGAACAATATTGGGCATTTGCAGGTCACACAATAGTTTACATTGATGTTTTGCTTGTCAAATGTTATGGCTGTTGCCACTTTTAGAACTCAGAGTGCTGCAGTGCATACTTGGCTTTGCTGATGATCCTATTTCCTTGCACTGACATGGTCAGTGCACCACTGAAATGAAGGCCACACTAAGCTGCTGCTCAGCTGTCCATTTTACACTGTGGTGCACTGAGCACATACTGATAGTTGCATGATTATGTCCATGAATCTCATGTCAGGCAGTACTGTAGGCAAGATATCATTGAAACTGTGTCCATTTGACAGTATGCATGACATTTATGACACTGGTAGCCCAGGTATTGCTCAAGTATTGCTCAGTCAGTCACCTCTTGTTATATTTTTCAGGTACATAGCTATTTGTTACCCTTTGTAACAATCTATGTTGTGCAAACTTCTTGGTGCTGCACATTCTGGAGTATGTGTGGTGTGTCTTGTTCAACAATCGCATGCAGGGTATAACTGCTTCAGCCTACCAGAGTAAAGAACGGTTTCTGTGAAGGCATCATCAAAGTTTCTTCTAATTGCATAGTGCTTATTTAATACTTTAAATGAAACTTGATTTTAATGAAAGTATGGAAGCCATGGCTGCACTGTAAAGGGACAAAGTACAAGTTTACTCACAGGACATGCTACGCTGCAAGAGGAGTTTTCACTCTGAGGTGCAGTAACCATAAAATTGACTAGAATTAACAAAAGTGCAGGAAGTGCAGCTTTCTGCACAACTATATGGCAATTTTAGCCCCTCAACAGCAAAATAATACTTTCATATTTTTAGTCTATCCTTTTCTACCATAAAATGCATTCCACCACCCCACTGACCTGGGTTTCCTAGGAATTGATTGAGTTGGTCAACACTACAGGCTGCAGGATGATAGAATACATGGTTAATGACAATGAAATAAAACTCAGTGAGTTAAACAACAAAATCAAAGTACTGAACAACTCTTTTGTTAATGATGCATTGTTTATTGGTTAAGGTTAAGAATACAAAAATATTTTTGCTAAAATTGACAAAGCTTTGGATATTAACAGGAAGAGTAAGTTTAATAAACTCAATAGAGACAAATATGAATATGATATGGACAGTGCCTACCCTAAATCAGTTAATAAGGGAAGAGGTGAGAACAATGCTAACATTGTTTGTGACAATGTGATGAATGGTGCCCTTTCTCAAACTGATCAAGAAATCCCCATTTTTAGAGCCTCCATTCCTGAGGAGATCCAAGAGCCTGGTGAATCAACCACATTTAATTCATTCACCAGAGACCCATTCAACCCACAACTGCAGGAATGGACAGAAACGGGCAGGTAACAAGTGTGAAGATAACTGACATTACAACTGACATTTCTTATGGTGATTTTGCTTCTTTACGTTTTTTGTTCACAAAGCATACTGTTTTGAACCCTACTTCTAATTCTTTTAAAGTTTTTAACTTTACAGGAATGACGGTTTCAAATTCTTTGGTTGGACTTTTTAAAAGAGGCTTCAATTTTATTCACCCTTTTAGAATGGGTATCTCATACAGTTGAAGTTATATACCAGGACGTTAAACTTGCATTTGTTTTTTTCTGTTGCTTCCACTACAGAGTTGGGCAAAGTACATTTTAAAAGGAAAAGTAGCTTTATACCCCCCTCCAGTCCTTTATTCATGTTTTTTGAGAGGATGTGTGTAAAACGATTTAGAGAATTGCATGCAAACTATCACAAAGTTGATGATAATTTAACACGTGAAGAGAGAGATAGGTTCATAGGTAGGTACTAGGCTATCTGCCTGAGGGAATTTATAAGCCTAGCCAGAGTGTGTTGGCTTTCACTGCCCCATTGATTAATTAACTGAGCCTCTGTCAAGCAGAGCCAATGAAGTGATCCCAGGGGTGTATTTTCTGTTACCCATCCACTTGTCAAGGTTTCTCTTGAAGAGTGTTAGTGAGGGGCTCTACATAATGTAGACAGGAATTTTGTTCCAAAGCCTGGGGAGTCTCTGTGACAGGAATATATCCCTCCAGTATTTCTATTTATTGTTGTGGCGAGGTTTAACTCACTAGAGTGTGTAGCTTGCAGTGACTTGGATTTCTTTAGGTGGAGCATGTCCATCAATTCTGAGTTGGACATGGCTTTGTAAGTCAGGCAGAGATCACCTCTGAGTAAGCGATATGCCACTGAGTACAGCAGGAGTTTTTTCAGTCGGTCTGCATAGGGCATATGTTTGAGGCCAGTAATCGTCTTGGTGAGGTACTTTTGTGGTCTTTCCAGCTGTTGGAAGTGTCTTGTGAGGTACATCCCAAATGGGGAATTGTACCCTATGATAGGTTTGATGAGTGACGAGTACAGGGGCACTATAACCTCTTTATTTCTAGATGCGAACCCTTTAGTAATTAGATGGGCCACATAGAAGGATTTCCTAACTATTTTGGCAATATGATTGCCAAAGGAGAGATTACTATCTACCTGGGTCCCCAGATCTCTTATTACCTCTTCTGTATTAAGGGGGCTGCCACCTATATGGTAATTCATGGGTGTTTTGTTTTTCCCAAATGGGATGACTATGCATTTTTTGGCATTTAGCTTGAGGCCATGACTTTGACACCAGGTGTCCATCTCAGTAAGGCCTTTTTGGAGGATGTCCGTGTCAGCCGGAGAGTCAATTATGGCTCCCAGTTTGCAGTCATCAGCGAACTTGGTTAGCCATCGTCATCTTGTGTTTGCCTGTACTTCTGAGAAGTATATGCTGAACAGTAGGGGTCCCAGGACTGAGCCTTGCGGGACACCACTTGTGACTGGCTTAGAGCTGGACCTGGAGATATTTTACATCTAGTTAAAAACAACAGAACACACCATGTTTTGAAACCAGACAAGGGCAGAGGGGTAGTCCTAATGGAGAGTATAGATTACTCTACTAAAATGTTGGACTTTGTTTTGGATGAAGTGAAATATACTAAAGTTTCTAAAAATGAAATCAATCTTGCTTACAGTTAGATTGATTTCATTTTAATGGACAGGATATATCAAAGGCCAATAAAACTGAATTGATGAATTTTGTGAAGGTTGACCACCCAGTGATGCCTTCCATTTTTGGGATCCCCAAGATACACGTGATGCTATTAATCCTCCGTTTAGACCCATTGTTGTCACAAGAGTTTAAAAAAATGGAGCCTTTGGCTGTTCATATTGACAGAGTTTGTAAAAATTTACTTGAATCTAGAATTCATATTTTGAGAGATTCCTAGCACTTACTTGAAAGATTTAATGAGGTGCCCTATGATGATTTATTTCTATCCATTACTGTAGATATTGTTAATTTATTGAAGGTCATACCACATGATTAGGAAATCCACAACTTTGAAGCTATTCTAGCTTTGTGGGATAAAATATCTAATCAACAAATTGAGATTATCAGATGTTTTTTGGAGACTGCTTTGAGGAACAAATTTTTGTTGTTTGAAGGCGAGTTTTTCCACCAACTATGAAGTCTGGTTATGGGCGCAGCCTGTGCCCCTGCTTACACCAACATGGTTTTGGGAGGAATTTTCATTTTCACATCTGAATGGTTTAAACATGTGGTTTCCTATTTCAGAGTTTTGGACGACATCTTAATCAAATGGGATGGCACCATTAAACAACATCATAACTTTAAATTATTTTCAGACACATCTTCAAGTTTTTTGGCATTTACATGTAAGATGAGGTCTGATTACATTAACTACTTAGATATTGCTATTGGTAAAGATGTTTATGCCAAGAAATATACATCCAATGTTTTTAGGAAAAAGACATTTTCCAACACCTACCTTCATTATGGTGGCTGCCAACCCCGATTTATTTAAAAAAGGGATATAGTTAAGGGCCAGATGGTATGGCTCTTTAGGCTCATTAATGTTATTAGTTTGCTTTCTTTTCCAAAATGGATTATTTATTTGTCTTTTTTTGGGAAAGAGACTACCCACAAACTATTTTAACCAAGACTAGGTTGCGGGTTATTGAAGGTAGGAAAATGAGATTTTGTCCCTTCTGGAGACTACTGAGAGACTAACTGACAAATCCACACACCCTTGGCACCAATGTCACATGTAATATGATGTCATCATGTATACTACCTTATAGTTGTGACAATCTGAAATACATGAAAATTCTACATTACAATTGGAATTTGGTGTTTCTTGTGATTTTAAAAGAAAGGTTAGGTACTAAACAACAAATTGTGTTCAGTAAAGGTAGAAATTTAAAGTCTTTATTTGAATATGGCCTTAATGACTTTAATTCTACTACTAAACACAATCATATGAGGAAATGCACCTTTTGTAAACAATGCCACTTTATTAATGAAGGACCTTATGTATTCATTGATAGGTATGATATAATACTTTCTTGCCCTTGCAAAGGGAATTGTGATTCAAAAAGTGTTCTTTACATTGCTACATGTACATCCTGCCCAGCCTTTTATGTTGGTAAAACTAATAAGGCTTAGGGACAGGCTACATGAATACATTTATGAGATTAGGAGATGCAAAACACTAAAGAACTTTATAGACATATTAAGATGTATCCAAATTTCAAGAAGTTTGTGTTTTTCATAAGTTCATAGGTTCATAGGTTCATACTAGGCTATCTGCCCTGGGGCAATTATAAGCCTAGCCCGATTCTGAATGGCTTACGCCACCCCTTGATTTGAGTATACTGTGCCCTTTTTTAAGGTTTAGTTTACTGTGCCTCTGTCTAATAGTGACACAGGAGTAATCCCTGGGACAAACCTACGATCCCCCATCCACTTATCGAGATTCTTCTTGAAGAGATTCAGTGAGGTGCTCTGCCTCACATGAACTGGAATTCTATTCCAGAGCGAAGGGAGCCTCTGGGTTATGAACCTGTCCCTCCAGCAAGTTCTATTTATTTCTGTGCTGAGGTTCAAGTCCCTCGAGCGTGTGGCTCTAAGGGATTTAGATTTACTGAGGTGGAGCATGTCCATTAATTCTGGATTTGACATAGCTTTGTATGTCAGGCATAGATCGCCTCGAAGTAGGCGGTATGCAACTGAGTAGAGCTGGAGTTTTTTTAACCGAGCAGTATATGGCATCTGTTTGAGACCCTTGATCCTCTTGGTGAGATACTTTTGGGGCCTTTCTAATTGCCGCAGGTGTCGGGTAAGGTACATCCCAAAAGGGGCATTGTATTCTATGATGGGCCTGATGAGGGATGAATAAAGGGGCACAATTACCTCTCTTGATCTAGATGTGAAACCCTTCGTGATGAGGTGGGCTATGTAGAAGGTCTTTCTAACCACTTTGGCAATGTGGTTTTCAAAGGAGAGATTGCTATCAACTTGGGTCCCCAGGTCCCTAATAACTTTCTCTGTACTTAATGGGTTTCCGACTATGTGGTAATTTGTGGGCACATTGTTTTTGCCAAAGGGTATGACTATACATTTTTTGGCATTTAGCTTTAAACCATGGCACTGGCACCAGTTATCTGTCTCTGTGAGACCTTTTTGAAGGATGTTTGTGTCAGCTGGAGAGTTGATTATGGCGCCCAGTTTGCAGTCGTCTGCGAACTTGGTGAGCCATGGTCCTCCCACGTTTGCCTGTACCTCAGAAAAGTATATACCAAACAAGAGTGGTCCCAGGACAGAACCCTGTGGGATGCCACTTGTGACCGGTTTCAAGTTTGACATGGCTCCAGCAACTCTCACTCTGTGGGTTCTGTCTTTGAGCCAGTTTGCGACCCATCTTGTGACATAGGGGTTTATATTTAAGCTGGATAGCTTATCTATGATGCCCGAGTGGGGTATTGTGTCAAATGCCTTTGCAAGGTCCAGATAGGCTGTGTGGACTACCTTCCCTTCATCTATGGCTTTGGTGACTGTTTCAAAGAAGTCAACCAGGTTCAAAAGGCAGGATCTGCCCTTGACAAAGCCGAACTGGGTAGGATCTAGTGTCTGTAGGTCCCCAATGTCTTTGTTTATGAGCTCCATGATGATCCCCTCCATAGCCTTGCAGACTAAGCTAGTCAGGCTTATGGGGCGATAGTTTCCAGGGTCCGTAGATGCTCCACCTTTGTGGAGTGGGACCACTGTTGCTGTACGCCATTCTGTGGGCACATATCCTGTAGTGAGGCTGAGATTGTATAGCTGTTTTATTTGAGGGATTAGTTCCTCTTGTAGTTCATGTAGGACGCAACCTGGGACGCCATCTGGTCCCATGGAAGCAGTGTTTTTTGCTTTGGAGAGGGCAGCCTTCACCTGAGCATATGAGATGTTTGGGAGGCAGCCCTTTGCCGGGATAGATATTTGCTCTTTTGGGGGGGAGGGGGTGGAGAAGTTTGCACTGAACCTGTCTGCCACGATATTGGCGATGTCTGTGGGTTCAGTGTATTTTTTGTCATTTAGAATCAACTCAGAACAAGTCTGGGAGTTGCATCCCAGGTTTCCAACATAACTGAAAAAAGCCTTATGATTGTCTTTGGTGTCCTGTGCAATTTTTCTCTCGAAGCTGGCCTTGGAGGATTTTATGAGGGATCATAATTTTTTGCTAGTACTGATCAGAGATGCCTTCCCTATTAGGGATTTTGCTCTATCATGTAGTAGCTTCCTCCTTCTGTTGTACAGTTTATTTATGGCAGGGGTCCACCAGACTGGACGCCTGCCTTTGGATGATTGGGTCTTGGTTTTGTTTGGGATAGCATGATCCATGCATTCCTGGAGATGTCCATAGAATGCATTTATATAGGATTCTGCAGTTTGGGCTGTAGTTTCCACTAGCCCTGGGGCCTTGAAGGATTCTACTTCGGTTTTGAGAAGTGAGAAGTTCGCTTTTGAGAAGTTTTTCACTGTGGTTTTCTGGGCTGGGGGTGGGGTCGGGATGTGGACATCCAGTGAAATTAATTTATGGTCTGATCTTACCAATGAGGGATATACTTCTGGTGTGGAGCATAGAGTCCCCATGTTGGTAATGATCAGGTCTAGTATGTTGTCCCCTCTTGTGGGAGTGGTGACTAGTTGTTCCATAGCATTTGAGTTTATAATTTCCAGGAATCTTTGGGCTAAGGTGCTGGGACTTGAGTAGTGCTTCCAGTCAATGTTTGGGTAGTTGAAGTCGCCCAATATAATGGTGTTCGGAGAGATCTTCATGTTCTCCAATGTTTTCAGGAAAGCCGAATTGGATTCCTGACTTTGAGAGGGTGGTCTGTAGGATGCTATAAACTGAAAAGCAGTCTTGTCCACTGTTAGTTGCACATGGATGGTCTCTGATACTTCGTGCAATGCCACTAACCTGGAGGTGTGGATATCCTTGATAAATATGGAAACTCCCCCTCTTTTTGTGGTTCGGTCTGGGTTTTGGGGCCGAAAAGCATGATATGAGGTATAGCCTGGTAGTGCTGGGGTGCTCTCTGGAGCCTTGAACCAGGTTTCTGTCACTGCACAGATATCGATGTTCTCCATACTGAGGAGAGCTTTGAGTGCGTGCATCTTGAGGTTAAGACTTCTGGCGTTTAGCAGCATTACCCTTAGTTTCTTGTTCCTTGTGCTGTCTATGGGGGTGGGTTTGACTTTTGAGCCTTGCCTAAAATAGGCACTATGGGGGTGGCAAGAGCCTTTGCCAATATCCGAAAGCCCAGTGGTGACAGGTGCAAGCCGTCTCTAGCGAAGCAACGTGGCTTGTCGAGCATGTCATCCCAGGCTGACAGACACTGGATCCCCTTTGAATGACACCAAAATTTTAGCCAATTGTTAAAATCGATCATTTTGTCTTTGTACTGCGGCATCATTCTAGGTGAGGGTAAGATGCTGCTCAAGGTCAGGGTCATACCAGCCTGGGCTACATGATCAGAGAGCTCCTCTATGTCTCTTTTCATGTAGTCCAGGGAGGTACGTCTCAGGTCATTCACACCAGCATGTACAATGACTGAGTCATATTTGTATTTGCTTTGGAGTGACCTGAGTGCTTGCGTTATGTGGCGGATCCTAGCGCCACTGTGACCTTCTCTTTATTCAGCCTGGTGAGCGGGACGTCAGTGTGTCTGACAATAGAGTCACCTATAACAAGAGTATCAGGTGTGTTATTCAGCCTTAAGGGCTGTGGCTGCTTGGCACACTGACTTTGTGGGTTATGTGTTGTGTGTGTTTTGTTTTGAGGTAGCGTTTGCTTGGATGTCTGCTTTGGAGGTCTCTGTTGCTTAGGTAGATTTTTATTTAGAGCCTCCAGTATGTTTTGTGTATTTATGTGTTTGGTTCGCTGATGTGGTGGGACTATGTGATACTGGAATTGTGTTGTGTGAAGTTACCTTCTCCTCCTGACTGGTTATACCAGTTTTGAGATGAGAGAGCTCAGCCTCCAGTTTGGCTAAATAGTTGCATCTCTCACATATATTTGAACCTGTTTGGAGGAGGAGAGGGTTGTCCGTGTACATGAGACAGTTGTAACATTGCCTCAAAATTCCCAGATTCACCAGCTGGACTGGAGAGGAAACCATTGACTGACCTTTGGACATGCTAGAGTAATAGGGAAACTGAATTTAAGACGGACCAATAGAGGACAGGGTAATTGTAGAGAGTATAAGAGTAAGTAGTGCTTATGGTTTAATAATGCTAACTTGTAGGATTACTTAATTGGACCAGTGAAGGGCCTTAGAATGAGAATATGGTGTTTAAATTGAGAGATAGAGCAGTTCTAAGGGAAAAAGTGAAGAGCAGACTTTGTGGAGCCAGGAATAGTTTAAACCCAATTAGGCGGCGCTGCCCGTTGTTGCGCTATGCTCAAAACGCGCAAAACCACGCAAAAGAGGGTTTTAAGAGAGGAAGATGAAGGATTTTGGAATTGACCCAAAATGGCCAATAAAACTACAGTTTCAAGTCAGTAACCACTCCCACAGGGGCAGGCAGGCTGCTCAATGTTTTTCACTGCCACTGATCAACAGAGAGACTTTCCTTTAGCCCAAGCAAAAAATGGCCTCACAGAAACTTACAAACAGTTCAAGAACAGCAAGCCTGTAACTGAACTTTTAAATCTCAGAAAAGTGGGAAAAAGCAAGATTTTTTTTGTTTTTGTTTTTCAGAGATAGCAGAGGTTAACAAGTATCAGCAAGTTATAACAGTGCAGTAAATGACCCCACACAAGAGTGCTAGGCCAAAGACAGATAAAATGCAAGTTTTGAGAAAAAAACGACTTTAAAAATAAGTGCAAACAGGAAATTCAGTAAACAGCTCTAGGTTGTGCTCTAAATACAGTTACTAATGCAGAAATCAAATTTAACAAGCCAGAAAATGCTCAAAATAGGTGGCTATGCAGAAATACTTAGCAAATAAACAGAGGAAAATACTTAAAGTCTCAAAAGTGGCTCCTTTCTTCTCTCAGCATTTTCTCCTCTTGGTGGGTGCTTCACCAACAGCCAACAAGCCTGAAAAGACACCAAAACCACGAGACAACCAGGTTTTAAGAGAGGAAGATGAAGGAGTTCATAACTGATTTTATTCAACATAGATTAAATGGAAGCACCTTGCTTGAATTTTTTGAGATGGTTTGGCAGAAGTGATTAAATGCAAGCAATAATACTAGATTAAATGGTGTCATTTCTATTGTTAGTGTTTTGAGAATGAAAGCCTTAACTTATTAATTTTGTTTTTATACTACAAGCAAATACATTTTAACTGTTTTAATTGTTTTGCAAAATGTTTTTATGCATGATAAATTGTAAGATTTATGATTGAATAAATATTGATGATTTTAACTGGTGATTGGTTAATTGGTTTATAAATCTGTGGAGGTGGAAGCATGTGATGCTCTCATGAACTTCCTGAAGTGGTAACGAAAGTGCTTAGTGTGATTTGATCAACTGCATTAAAACTTTACTTCGATGACTAGACATTTGGTTTGGTGTTTCTGTATTACTGCATTTTTTGGGTTCCCACAAAGTACAAGTTTACCCATAGGTAAGACATGCTACAAGAGGAGTTTTCACTCTAAAATGAAGTGTAGTAACTATACAATTGACTAGAATTAGCAGAAGTGCAGGAGGTACAGCTTCCTGTGCAACTATGTGGCAGCTTTACACCCTCAACAAAAAGTAATACTTTTATATTTTTTAGTTCATCCTTTTCTACCATAAAATGCATTCCACCACTCCACTGACCTATTGCTTCCCCTGTCTCAGCTGGTTACAGCTATTTCTGACTTAGGTGAAAGTGAAGGGACAATGGGCTGTCGTTCTGGGTCAAGTGATTTTTTTAATACAATTTTGAGGTGGGGTTTTACACTGATGCAATGCTGCTGCTTCGCTTATGTCCCTATCTCTTTCAAGTGCCATGTTAGGTCATCTCAGATTAAACCTGCTGGGTCAGGGTCACCAGCTGTTCCCCAGAGGTGGCATGGTGAGTACCACCACTGGAGACTGGACCTGACAGGTGCCACTGTCACTGCCACACACATATATCATGCAGATCTGTACCATTATCCCTTAAATGAGCACAAGCTAAATGAGAAAATAGTAACAATGGATTCCTGGGCAGTAAACAATAACAGAAACAAGAAATGTTTAAAGGGTGAAGGGTCAGTGAAAAATAAGATGAGCTATAGCACAAAATAACAGACCTGTACCACACCTAGGCATTCCACTTAGTGACACTGGTAAGACTATAGTGAACTAAACAGAATCCTTTATCACAACCTGGCTCAGAAGCTTAAAGAATAATTAAAAGATATAGGAATCAAAGAGAGTTTGTGGGGGTGTGAAGAAAAAAAGAAGGAACACTATCTAAGCATAGAAGCTATTTGGGTGAATGGTGGGAGAAGATCGTAAAGAAGGAAAGGATCCTAAGTGTTTGTACAGTAATAAAAAATGGGCTTGTGGACTGGTCAGTGGGAAACACTAGTATGAGTGAGACAGAGTATGTCTTGGTGAAGGAAAATATCCCACAAAGTCCTTCCTCCTGTAGATAATGGGAATAATAAATAGGAAAGCTCGCTGGATGGCAAACCATGACAATATAAGACATTACTTCCTTTGAACTATGTCACCATTTTGGGTAATTATGATGTATGTGTATGTGTAGTTTTAAAGATTTTTCTGAATTGTATTTCTTTAAGAATTTCCTGATTTGTATTTATATGTATGAATATTTCTTGGCTATTAGACAGGCCACATGACATTCACCTGCCTATTTTAATTACAGTGCATGTGGATTTCATTTGGTTCTGAAGAAGTCCCGATAATTTTCAAGAGACAAAAGCACTTAGCCAACATTTTATATGTTTTTTATCCAATAAATTGCTGCTTTTTATCAAACTTGTCAGAGAACAAGGGTGGTCATAAATCTCTGGGGTATGGGTTCATCACTGGATTAAGAAACAATGTTTAGAGGACACAGGCTTCCTAAGGATTGCAGCCAATATAATTACAAATGATGAGGATTATGTGGTAGGTGTAGGCATTTTGGGTTATATTAACTGATCAAGTGATGACAATGAATAAATGGGAAAAATATTTAAGTACAAAGCAAAATAAAACAAAAAAAATACTGACGAAATGATTGTGAATACATGGATGCATATATTAATATTGATACGTGACTCATACAAGAAAGACAGTGTGAAGTGCTGTGTTTAAAAACAATTTACCCCTTCAAAAATAAATTGCATCTCTAGGAGACACCAATACAGACATAAAAGATTTAATATCTTCCTAGTAGAATAAGCATTAAATAATGGAACAGGGGAACAGGTTAACAGCTTCAAGTATATGGCAGGAGTGGTTGAGGAGAAGGGAAGTCTGAATGAGGAGGTTAAAGCTAGAATCAGAGGGGTAACAGCCAACTGGCAGTGTGTGTCAGGGGTAGTGTGTTTGAGAAGCATGCCAAAGAAGCTGAAAAGTAAGGTGTACAAAAGTGCTGTGACCAGTACTACTGTATGTGCAGAAACTGTTTGCAGTGAAGACAGAGCAGTTGACAAAGCTAGAGTTGATAGATTTGAGGGGCCTGAAATGCATGGTAGGATCCACACTGTAAGGACATCAGAGCAGAAACCCAAGTATCTCCATTTCCTGATAAGGTCAAAGAGAACAGATTATGCTGGTTCAGGCGCATGTGCAGGAAAGCAGAAGGCAATTTGGTGAGGAAGATTTGGTACAGACAGGAAAAAGGCAAAAAAACCCAGGGCATCCAGCAAAGAGATGGATGAACTGCACGAGAGAACACCTGCAACAGTAAGGCATGACTGTCGAAGAAGGTAGGAGAGTAGTACTGAATATATATAGAGAGAAAGAAAGCAACTGTGATGTGACATCCCAAACCCATGTAGAAATTAGGAAAAAAGGACTGATGATAAAGTTGCAGACGAGGGTCTTAGAAATGTTTCTGATCATCCTTAAGAAAATTTTGACTTGTTTAGAAGAAGTTAGCTTTATGCCTTCTATACGTTTTTTTTTTTTACTAAGTTTCTTAGGGGTATGAATCTAGCACTGTTTTCTGCGGAAGGGAAAAACTTGCACTGATGCCAGGCTTGATCTTTTATTATGTAAATAACTTACAGTTCTTTGGTGAGCCATTATTTTTGACTATATACATTGTCTTTTCTGGGAAAATATTTGTCTTATAGTTCCAGAAGTGTGCGTTAGAAAATATGATATTATATAAGATTTATTAACAAGACAGAGCTCATATAAATAATGACAACGGGTGGCATAAAGTGCATATCTAGTAGACTGTGAATATAATTTTATTTACCCGTGGTCTGTGTGTCATCAGCATTTATCTGCACTTAGTGCGTCTTTAACATCTTCAGAGTGTCATCAAATCTACTAAAATTCTTCTAACTCTGCATTACTTATGCCATTCCCTAAAATGAGGTAAATGTTTACACACTGCACGTATAGAATATAAACACTGACACTCTCCCAGAACTCTTTAAATCACTTGAAACAAAGCACCCACAACTCAAAACAAAATAAAATAAAGGAATAAACAGCAACTGAACTGCAAATAACTATTCACCACAAAGTACAAAATACTGTTACTCATTACACACAAAAAATCCACACAACATGTCAAAAACAACGGTGACCCCATAATCATACTCAGAGAAGTGGAAGTCATTCTAATTAGAATGAAAGAGATTACAATAATCTATCTATATGAAGTAAAACATAACTAGACAAATTCTAATTATAATTAAAGAGATTAAAATAATCTATCTAAAGTAACTAGACAATCACTAAAATGCAGCACCAGCAAACTGACAGAATTCTGACTTCCTAAGCTAAATAATATAAAACTGATTCATAAGTAAACTGCAAAAATAACACATGCTAACATAACCCTTACTTCACTATGAAACTATGAGCAAAAACAAATCCGAGGATACACCAAAAGCTGAGATGACACGATTTCACTGTATCAAATCCTTTATTAGAACCAAAATGCCTAGGACAGTTAGCGCTTTCACG
>NC_056740.1:70283461-70308461 GCF_019279795.1 Protopterus annectens | reverse complement strand
CAAGGTTGCTGATGTCATTCACTTTGAAATACACCTTTGGGGACAAGCTAGCCCAGTAATCTCTGTGGTGCACGCTATAACTGTGTAATGCTGTAGTGTGACATACTAGTTAGGTAGGAGTTCTATTCCCAGACATGGTAAGTGTAAATGTTTGTGTGTTTGTTTGTCTATGTAGGGATCAATGCTTTTGAGGTCATTCACACTCACTACAACTTCCATTGCCCTACTTTGGCAAGCCTGCTGATGTCATTCACTTTGAAATACACCTTTGGGGGGAAAGTAGCACAGTAATCTCTGTAGTGTATCCTATAACTTTGTAATGCTGTAGTGTGATATACTAGTTAGGCAGGAGTTCTATTCCCAGACATGGCAAGTGTAAAAGTTTGTATGTGTGTTTGTTTGTAGGGATCAATGCTTTTGAGGCCATTCACAGTCACTACAACTTCCATTGCCCTACTTTGGCAAGCCTGCTGATGTCATTTACTTTGAAATACACCTTTGGGGAAGGAGTAGTCCAGTAACCTCCGTGGCATGTCCTATAACTGCGTAATGCTATAGTGTGATGTACTAGGTAGTTAGGAGTTCTAATCTGAGACTTTGTGTGTGTGTGTGTGTGTGTGTGTGTGTGTGTGTGTGTGTGTGTGTGTGCATGTGCGTGTTTGTCAGTTGTATCCTGTCTGGAGGTAGCTGTGAGTGTGTAACTAATGGACTCACTGTGGAGCAGGTTTTGCAAATTTCTTATATGGTGGGCCTATTATATGTCACAATGTCCACCTTACAAGGATAACAGATGTTAAACAGCAGAGAGGCTGGGGTAGAAAATCCATACCCCTACATGTGACATCATGGGTTGGCGAACAATATAGGCAACCCTTGTATTACCCAGAGAACACTCTCCACCCATGTCTCATACACAAACACACTCAGCTAGGCAACAACCACTATGTTGGTAGTTCCCTGCATATTGCCCACAGATAGTAACCATGGTGTGATTGCAGTGGACTACAGAGGGCATGGCACCCTGTCCCATCCCTACAATAGGCAAATAATTGCATACAGTGCTCCTTCACTATATTCCCCACTGGACGCCTGCAACAACTGTAGAGCCAGCAAATGTAACCTACAAAGGACATACCATGCCTTATACACATGCCCTGTATGGACAGATGCCACCGACACCAGGGAATACCTGTATCATGCTGTCAATGTAGTTACAGGGTCAACCTGGTGTCCATTGTCAGTTCTCACCACATGAGGCCAGGAATGGCACGTCTGATGATAACAATATGTCTACACAACATGCCCCAGACACCCCAGGTACACTTCCACATGTCACAGAACATGCATGTGGGACATGTGCACATCCCAGATACCATCCATGTCATGGACTATAGAACACATATATGGCAAGCATTGCACAGCACTGGCCACCCACAATAGTAACCCAGATGACTGGATGGTGAATACATTACCCACCTGTGAGGGCCAATCTAGACTCAACACCCCTGAGCCACACTGCAGACCATTGTCATGTGGCCTGATGCCAAGGTATACCCTTTACCTAGCCTTGGACAGCCTTCTGGCACAGTCAACCACTACACACCTGTGAAGCAATGCACCCATGCATGTCAGTACTGGCAACCTGTGTCTGTGTGTATGTGAAGTATAAGGATTTGAACGCCATTCACACTCACTACACCTCCCATTGGCCTACTGAAGCATGTCTTCTGATGTCAGACACATTAACATACCCTTTGCCCATATATCATCCTGATAACCCCTGTGATGCATGTGATACCTGTGTGTTACTGTATTGTGGCAAACTAGCTAGTTAGGAAGTCTAATCCTGACCTTGCTAACTGTGATAATGTGTGTGAGTCCCTGAGAGAGTGTGGCTGTGTTAACCTTGACACCTGTTCATGTGGACAGGCATGTGTACTACACCTACCTTATCCATCCTTTATCACTGTTGCAGATCTCAGTCACCATCGAATATACCTTTGGACAGCTCCACATCATATAAGCTCTGTGGTGCATGCAATAACTGCATAGACATGTGATAGCAATGCATATTCAGGCAGGGGTTTGAAACCCCGTACTGGTAAGTGTGTGACACAAACATGCTTAGGTTTTACTCTCCCACCCCCTCCCTGTCTTACTCTGTCTCTGTCTGTCTCTCTCACTCCCTCTCTGGTGGATGAGGAGAAGTACACTTGCTTTGCTTAGGCAGCAGCTTGTGTTTTGTAAGTGATGCTCGTAATCAACTGATGGCCTCTGCACAAACTGCAGTCCCCCACTAGCTGATTGCATGTGGAACAGCTGTGGTAACATTCCTATAGCCAATTGCATGGAAACACACTCCTTTAACTAGGAACATCATGTGGGTGTTGGCCCTTTTCATTCACTGTGAGCAGGACTTCATGTCGGTGTTTGGCAAACAGCATCACAGATGGTAGTGGGATATATCTCTAACAACATACACTGTGGGGAAAGACCAACAAACAGGAGGGGGGTGTTCCAGACATGACTACAGAATGTAAGTGTTGCTCTTTTGCATTTGGAGTAATGTTGGTTTAACAGGGTTTGTGTGGATATGGCTGGTCTAAATGATTTAATACCTGTCATGACAGTGTTACTCGCAAATCACATGTCTTAGAACTGCAGAAGCATAGTCTGAGGATTGCAGTCAGTACATAGTGATAGCCATGAGAGTTACTGACTAAATATCCCTCATAGGACATATGTCACAACAAACCTGTTAAAGAGTAAATGTATGAGGGTATCACAGCAACATGCCAATATTGGCCCAGTGTTTGTGACTCCAGCCACAAGTTTGTCAACCTTTGTACATATGTCATGCAGTAAGAGGTGCATATGTTCTGTACACCATTATTTATTGACATCATACCTGATAACAAGCCAGTCAGATATCAGACTGCTAGACATGTTATGTATAGTAGGGGTTATTTCTGAGGACATAACCTGGGCATTCTTTGCTTGTGTGTACAGTAGTGGTGTCTGTGTACTTATGGTGATTGTCAATAGTATGTGTATTGCGAATACGTACCTTGGCCTGCGTACAGACTGTGGTAGATGTCATTGTTCTTGGTCCTGTTCTATATGATGTTACATGCTGCTCCAGTGTATGGTACCCTATCAGCTCACATGTTTGTAGGGCCAAATACACGTGTGTTCCATACCACAGACAGGCATTGGACCACACTGTGTTGTGACCCAGTATATGCAGAGTTAGTGTGTGAGTGGCACATATGAGGATGTTGTTGATCAGACAGTCCATATAGTGTAATATTAAGCTTGCGTACTATATGTGGCTGTGGCTGTGTTCACATTGGTTGTGGGTATGGACTTTCACACAGGTGTCTGTTACTCTGTGCTGTGACATGCCTGTAGAGCCTGCTATATTTGCAGGTACATGTGTATTCCCCCATACGAAATGTAGGCCAGTGTTGTGGCAGTCTGCCTCTAGTTTGCACAGTGCTTTGTTACATGCCTGGCAGCTTAGTGTAATTATCCAGTGTGATGTTATGTCCAGATATTTGCAAGATGTACTGCTGCCGGGCCACCATAACTGTTGTGTACTTCTAACAAAGCAGTGGGATGCTGTACAGAAGTATGTCACTAACTACTGGGTAGTATGTGGCCATGTGACCGCTGCACCACCAGTTATTATGTGTCAGGACAGACAGGTGTGTGTGTGAATGCATAAACTGTGTGGGCATATGTAGTCCAGTATTTACATGATATACCCATGTACATGGCTGTTAACATCCACATTGTCAGGCTTGTTCCACATGTCTCACACTAAGGGGATCTGTGTATACCTCTGGACTGACCAGAGTGTGCTAGACTGTCCACATATATTGGTCATATCTTTGCTGTAGTCCACAGGATCATTACTGTGCTATCAGTGGTACTGTACTATGATGTCCTTAGGATGTCTGTCAGTAACTGATGGCGTACATGTCAATAGCAGATGTGACTTTCCACACACAACATGTCTGTTAAGACAACCCCTGTTACAGTAGCAACAGTCTACATATTTACCTGCTATACATACATCCCCTTGCACTGAGAGGTTGAGACTATTGGTGCTGAGGTATGACTCTGGACATATAGTAAACATATATGTATATATGTATACATATATATATATATATATATATATATATATATATATATATATATATATATATCTATATACATATACATAAAAAATTGAACGAAGAGAAGAAATTTTAACTAAGAACTGAACTTCGTGACAATAAAAGCATTCAACAAAATAGTAAATCACACCAACAACTCTTGTAGAACTTTAGCGCTTTCGTCTTATTTATTATCAAGACTTCTTCAGAAAGACATGTTTCATAAGGGAAGAAGTCTTGATAATAAATAAGACGAAAGCGCTAAAGTTCTACAAGAGTTGTTGGTGTGATTTACTATTTTGTTGAATGCTTTTATTGTCACGAAGTTCAGCTCTTAGTTTATATATATATATATATATATATATATATATATATATATATATATATATAGATATATATATATACACATCTATATATGTCTACACACACACACACACACACATATATATATATATATATATATATATATATATATACATACACATATACAGAGAGATCTATATATGGTCATATATATGATGCACTATACAGATGTGTATAAATACATATATATGAATATATATATGTGTACGTACATGCAGACATATATCTACATATGTATATGTATATATCCATATCCTTGTCATGTGTAAACATTGCTGTTGTGTATACCTTCCCAGAGCTTAAAAACCTCAGCTTTGGCCGGCTAAGAACTTGCTGTATTCAACTGGACGTATAAGAGAATTTAAGTACCTTTATCCGCACTTTTTTTTTCAAAAAAAATACAGTATTTAAATTGATTTTAACTGTGTGTTGCAGTAATATTAACTGAACTGGAAGTTTGACTCTGCTCTTCAGTTAGTCCCACTCACCCTCCCTGTTTTTGTTTTGGTGTTAATCTTAGTGGCCTTGAAACTGCCCGCCCCTCTTGTAAATTTGTGTTTGGATACTCCTTCTGGGCCCATCTCATTTGCTCACTCAACTGAGTGCAGTGAGATCATATTCTGATTTCAGGCACTCCTACTGTGTACAAAGAGAGCATCTGGGAAACAGAAAAAAAATGTAAGCTTGTTTCCTGCCTTTCCTGTTAAGTGGTATAGACTATTTGTAGGCTTCTGAGCCCCCAAGCCCTTCTGTGTTGGAGGAAGCCTTCTAGCTTAGATTTTTTTCTTATAACTAGCCAGTTTTCTAGTTTCAGCACTCAAATCTGTTTCTTTGATCTCAGCACTTGTTCAGAAAAAAAAAATTTCATCTGCTTTTACTGTACTTGTGTTTCTACCTACTTTATTTTACTTTTGCATCATCTTAAAAGTACTCACTTGTATTTATTACTGCTTGGTGTAACTCATTCTAAGCCTTTTGGTTTAAACACGTGGGCTTCGGACCAGTTGTTTTGCACTGAGAGGGTTTGTGGTCTGCACTGTAGTGGCAGAACAGGAGAGGCTGGACTCTGCCCTTCTGAGCTGGGAATTTCTGGTTAAAGGCTTATAGTGCATGCATATCTGAACTGCTTATTACTGAAGTTGGTGTGCCTTGTTTGCTGTGGCATAGACTGGATTCGGGCCTGCTGGATCTAGCTTTGTTTGTGTAACTTGAGCACTAATCCAGGCATTCTCTAAAGTATTCAATTGTATTTATTACTGCTTGGTAGTAACTTGATTAAAGTGTAGCTATCATTCTAAGTCTTTTGGATTAAGCACTTGGGCTTGAGACCAGTTGTTTTACATTAGGAAGGTTTGTGGCATGCACTGTGGTGGCAGGACAGGTAGCTTTCATCCTTCTAAGTTGGGAACTGCTGATTGAGAGCCCAGTGTCTGTTATTCTTAAAGTGTATTAGTTCTGGTTTAAGCACTTGGGCTTCAGGCCAGTTATTTTACATTAAGAAGGTTCGTGGTCTGCATTCTTGTGGGAGAAGAGGCTGGACTCTGCCCTTCTGAGCTGGGAATTTCTGGTTAAAGGTTTATAGTGCCTGAATATTTGAACTGTATCTTACTGAAATTGGTACACCTTGTTTGCTGTAGCATAGACTAGATCCAGGCCTGCTGAATCTTGCTTTGTTTATATGCTTGTTGTTTGTTTGCTTGTTATTTCCCTGGAACACTAATTCCACCTAATACACGGCTTCTCAGCGCTTCTCTGGATCACTAGTGATATCTGCATTGCTTACTGGACTTATTTCCTTGTTTCACTTGAAAGAAAGTTACTGTTTGTCGTTTTTGCATTTTAGTTACCTGTAACACATTGCACTTAAGTTACCTGCCACTTGCTCGCTAAAGCAATTATATAAGTCAGCACTAAAAATTAAAAGCACTACACCCTCACTCCCCACTGGCCCTTGTTTTCAATTATTAAGGAATTCCCAATATTATTCTAGCATGTCCAAAGGTCAGTTGTCAGTCTCCTCTCCGGTCCAGCTGGTGAATCTGGGAATCAAACAAAACTCTAGTACTGTTCAAAACTGCAGCACACAGACCTACCACGAAAGCAAACCAAACACATAATCACACAAAAACATACTTGGAGGCTCTAAATAAAGATCTGCCTAAGCAGCAGAGACCTTCAAAGCAGACACCCAAGCAACCGCTACCCCAAAACAAAACACGTGCAACACATATCTCACCAAGCCAGTGTGCCGAACAGTCACAGCCCTTAAGACTAAACAACACACCTGATACACTTGTAATAGGTGACTCTATCGTCAGGCACACTGACGTTCCGCTCACCAGGCTGAACAAGGAGAGGGTCACGGTGAGCAGCCTGTTGGGCGCTAGGATCCGCCACATAACACAAGCACTCAGGTCACTCCAAGGCAAGTACAAATATGACTCAGTCATTGTCCATGCTGGTGTGAATGACCTGAGATGTACCTCCCTGGACTACATGAAAAGAGACATAAAGGAGCTCTCTGAGCATGTAGCCCAGGCCGGTATGACCCTGACCTTGAGTAGCATCTTACCCTCACCAAGAATGATGCCACAATATGAAGACAAGATGACCAATTTCAATAATTGGCTTAAGTACTGGTGTCATTCAAAGGGGATCCAATGCCTGTCTGCTTGGGATGATATGCTTGACAAGCCACGATGCTTCGCTACGGACGGCTTGCACCTGTCTCCCCTGGGCTTTTGGATATTGGCAAAGGCTCTTGCTACCCCCATAGTGCCTTTTTTAGGCAAGGCTCAAAAGACAAACCCACCTCCATAGGTATCACAAGGGATAAGAAACTAAGAGTAATGCTACTCAACGCCAGTAGTCTAAACCTCAAGATGCACGCACTCAAAACTCTCCTTAGCATGGAGAACATCGATATCTGTGCAGTAACAGAAACCTGGTTCAGGGCTCCCGAGAACACCCCAGCACTACCAGGTTATACCTCATACCATGCTTTTTGGCCCCAAAACTTGGACCAAACCACAAAAGGAGGGGGAGTATCGATATTCATCAAAGATACCCACACCTCCAGGTTGGTGGCAAAGCATGAAGCATCAGAGACTATCCATGTGCAACTAACAGTGGGTAAAACTGCCTTCCAGTTTATAGCCTGCTACAGACCACCCTCCCAAACCCAGGAACCCCACTCGGCCTTTCTGAGAACACTGGAAAATATGAAGGTCTCTCCAAACACCATTATATTGGGCAACTTCAACTACCCAAACATAGACTGGGAGCATTACTCTAGCTCCAACACCCTAGCCCAAAGGTTCCTAGAATTTATAAACTCAAATGCTATGGAACAACTTGTTACCACTCCCACAAGAGGGGAAAACATACTGGACCTGATCATCATCAACATGGGGACTCTATGCTCCAGACCAGAAGTGTATCCCTCACTGGTAAGATCAGACCATAAACTAATCTCACTGGATATTCACATCCCGACCCCACCCCCTGCCCAGAAAACCACAGTGAAAAACTTCTCTAAAGCAAATTTCACACTCCTCAAAACCCAGGTGGAATCCTTCAAAGCCCGGGCCTGTGGAAAATCTGCCCAGACCGCAGAATCCTTTATAAACGCATTCTATGAACAACTTCAGGAATGCATGGATCATGTGATCCCAAATAAAACCAAGACCCAATCCTCCAAAGGCAGACGTCTTGTCTGGTGGACCCCAGCCATAAACAAACTATACAATAGAAGGAGGAAGCTACTAAATGATAGAGCAAAATCCCAAAAAAGGGAAGGCATCACTGATCAGTATTAGCAAAAAACTACAGGCACTCATAAAATTGTCTAAGGCCAGCTTCGAGAGAAAAATTGCACAGGACACTAAGGATAATCACAAGGCTTTCTTTAGTTATGTTAGGAACCTGGGTGGTAATTCCCAGATATGCTCAGAATTAGTCCAAAATGACAAAAAATACACTGAACCCACAGACATTGCCAACATCCTAGCTGACAGGTTCAGCGCAAACTTCTCCCCACCAAAAGGGCAAATATCTATCCCAGCAGAGTGCTGCCCCCCTGACATCTCAGATGCTCAGGTAAGAGCCGCCCTCTCCAAAGCAAAATCACAGCATCAATGGGACCAGACGGTGTCCCAGGCTGCGTCCTACATGAACTCCAAGAAGAGCTAAACCCAAACATAAAACTACTGTTCAATCTCAGCCTTACTACAGGATATGTGCCCAAAGAGTGGCGTACAGCAACAGTGGTCCCTCTCCATAAAGGTGGTGCCTCAACAGATCCTGGAAACTATCGCCCCATAAGCCTGACTAGCTTGGTCTGCAAAGCTATGGAAAGGATCATCATGGACCTCATAAATAAAGATATTGGGGACCTACAGACACTGGATCCTACCCAGTTCGGCTTTGTTAAGGGCAGATCCTGCCTCTTAAACCTGGTTGATTTCTTTGAAACAATCACCAAGGCCATTGACGAGGGGAAGGTGGTCCACACAGCCTACCTGGACCTCGCAAAAGCCTTCGATACAATACCCCACTCGGGCATTATAGATAAGATCATCAGCTTAAATATAAACCCCTATGTCACTAGATGGATTGCAAACTGGCTCAAGGACAGAACCCACATGGTTAGAATTGCTGGAGCCATGTCAGACTCCAAACCAGTTACAAGTGGTGTCCCACAAGGCTCAGTCTTGGGACCTCTCTTGTTCGGTATATATTTCTCGGAGGTACAGGCCAACACGGAAGGACTGTGGCTGACCAAGTTCGCAGATGACTGCAAACTGGGCGCCATAATCGACTCTCCAGCTGACACAAGCATCCTCCAAAAGGGCCTCATAGAAACAGACAACTGGTGCCAGAGCCATGGCCTCAAGCTAAATGCCAAAAAGTCTATAGTCATCCCCTTTGGCAAAAACAAAGTGCCCACAAATTACCACATAGGTGGTAATCCATTAATTACAGAAGAAGTAATTAGGGACCTGGGGACCCAAGTTGATAGCAATCTCTCATTTGACAACCACGTGGCCAAAGTGGTTAGAAAAACATTTTATATAGCCCACCTAATCATGAAGGGATTCACATCTAGATCAGGGAGGTCATCGTGCCTCTTTACTCATCCCTCATCAGGCCCATAATTGAGTACAATGCCCCTTTTGGGATGTACCTTACCAGACACCTGCAGCAACTGGAAAGACCCCAAAAGTACCTTACCAAGAGGATCAAAGGGCTCAAACAGATGCCATATGCTGCCCGGTTAAAGAAACTCCAGCTCTACTCAGTGGCATACCGCCTGTTCAGAGGCGATCTGTGCCTGACGTATAAAGCCATGTTCAACCCGGAATTAATGGACATGCTGCACCTCAGAAAATCCAAATCCCATCAAGATACGTGCTCGAGAGACTTGAACCTCAGCACTGAAATAAATAGGACATGCTGGAGGGACAGATTCATAATCCAGAGGCTCCCTTCACTCTGGAATAAAATCCCAGTACAGGTTAGGCAGAGTCCCTCATTGACTCTCTTCAAGAGGAATCTTGATGAGTGGATGGGAGATCGTAGGTTTACCCCGGGTATCACTTCTGTGTCACTGTTAGACAGAGGCACAGTATACTAACCTCGAAAAAGGGCATAGCAAAATAAATTTAAAATGGGTGGTGAAAGCCAAACACATTCTGGGTAGGCTTATAAATGCCCTAGGGCAGATAGCCTAGTATGAACCTATGAACCTATGAACCTATGTGCTGAGGAGGGATGCTGGGTATATTGGGAAAAGGATGCTAAGGATGGCGCTGCCAGATAAGAGGAAAAGAGGAAGGCCTAAGATAAGGTTTATGGATATGGTGAGAGAGGACATGCAGGTGGTTGGTGTGACAGAGCAAGATGCAGAGAACAGGAAGAAATGGAAACAGATGGTCCACTGTGGCAACCCCTAACAGGAACAGCTGAAAAAGAAGAAGACATTTGTTGACCGGGATAGTCCGACTGGATACTTGTCCATTTTCAGCAGAGGCCCAGGGTGAAAAGCTCCATACATACATACAGAAAAACTGTTACATTAAACAAGTTAAAGCACTGTTACAGATACAATACATAGGATAAAAGTAATTCATTCTGTAATATATAAATCTGATTTGTTATAGAGTAACAATTAGGAAACTATGCCATTACTTATTATATTATTTGTGTAATATGTATCATTTTGACAATACAAGCAATCTCAGACCCCGCCTTGATGGGATTGCTGCATACCCTCAAGCCAAGCTACACTCGAGCAACTCGTATGCGCAACCTCAACCTGGTCTGTGACATCAATAGGACTTGTTGGCCAGACAGATTTGTGTCAAGAGACTCCCCCACCTGTGGAATAGACTCCCTCTCCACATTAAGCAGAGTACTTCATTAATCATTAAGCGCAACCTGGATAATTGGATGGGAAACAGAAAATACACTCCTGGGATTCCACCTGTGTCCCTGCTGGACAGGGGCTCTGGGTGCTAACTTGTCTAAACATGGGCTGAACTCTTGGCTAGGCTTATAATGGCCTCAGGGCCAATAGCCTAGTAACCTCCTATGATCCTATGATCCTATGTATCACACTGTATGTATCTGATATGTGTATATTTAGATATAGCAACATATGTGATGCAACAGTAATATCACTAACAAGTACTATACAATTGTAGAAGTCACAGTAAGTGTTCAATACTATTCAATATGTCTACTGAAAGATGTATTGGAAAAACAACAATTGTCTTCACAGCTGTCATGGTGTAGTGGTTAACTGTTGTGACTGTAGTGTACAGTGTCCTGAGTTCAAGTCCTGCAAGGGCTGTTTATTTTGTTGCTGGGCAGAACAAGGGCTGTTGGATACAGAGTGGTTAAGGCAGTTTTGAGCAGCTTTAAGCACTTGTGCGGGTTTGCATGAAGCTAAGCGGTGCTAAGGTACGGTTAAACGTATGGGTACTTACACTATGTAGGCTTCACTTACCAGTGCGCAAATGTGCTTAGCTGTTATATTGCAGCAATGCTGACACTTGCTAAACATGGCTCAGCCCTGATAACCAGTGCTCACATCCCAGTCTGATAACATAGCAGGGTAATGAAATCTGTAATAAGTGTATGTAATGCCATGTACATAACATGCTGTCATTACAGTAGCAAGGGGTGTGAGTCTCCTTTCTGGGACACTTGAGTATATATGACCTGTACAACACTCTTATCCATGTGAATGTGTTACATACAAGGGTAGTATCCCAGGTTATGTGCAGTCACACTGGCATGTAGTGTATCATGACTTTACTACTGTTGACAGTGCTTTCCCAAGCAAGAGTAGATTGCTAATTGTAGTACTGGCAAAAAACACCCCTGCATGCATAGATGGACTCTGAGTCCTCACTGTCATGCTCCTGGTGTGTGAGCTGTGTCCCATTATATATTTCCTACTGGATAATGATCTGACGTGGAAAATAACTGTAGACTACTGTCTGTATAGCACATGTCAGTGAGGGCTGCCATCATGTAGTAATGGCATACCTATTGGTGTCATACATCTATCTGTAAACACATTTATCTTACTGCATAGCTAGTTGGCAAGCTGATGTCTTTCAGTCCCTGTACAGATATGCAGATGTCAGGTATCCATCTTGGATACATACAGGCAATCTATGCTTGACTGACACTGACATGTCTGTCCAGCTGTGTTATAACAGAACATACTTGGGTACAGGTATCCAAGACAGACACTAACCATGTTATGTAATACATGTTACATACATGTCAACTGGAACACCTCACCGGCCATTTGCAGGTGGCACCCAGAGGATTGGCTGATGCATGTCACTCTCACCCTGAGGGTCATCACAGTGGTGTCTGTAGGTAGATGTTCTGCTGGCACATGGCAGGTGGCATGATACCACTGTACACACATCCCCTACACTTTCCATTTCTCCATGGACAATGGCCAGGTACACACTTATGAACACCTGCACTGATGTACCCCATTACTGACAAATGTGTACATGTGCATTACTGAGGATATCAGTGTCTGTGTATTATTACACCTGTATTTGGGAATACCCTGAGGCCCTTCACACCCACCGCACCACCCATTGCCATAGTTAGATGTGGCTGCTGCTGTACCAGACATTACATGTACCTTGTTACACTCCTCTCCCTAAGGGCTACCTGGGCCTTGCAGTACCAGCACAACATTGCTGTACAAATGGGTTGATAGGCATGGGATACCCACTGAGTTTTGGCAAGTGTGTGTATGTGTGCATGTGTGTGTATATATGTAGGGTACAGCATTCCAAGGCCACATACTCCTATCACAATATGCATTGCCACAAAGTATTATGGATAGTGATTTTGCTGCCCATAGGAGAGGCATGACAATGCATCACCCTACTATGCCCGTGGCATGTGCATTAGATGCATATCCCTATAGTACCACTCTTGGGATGGACAGGGGTTGTATTGCAGTCCTGGTCAATGTGTGATGGTGGGTATGTCAGAGTGTCATCACGGGTTCCAGTGCACACGATATCCACAGTGGGGTGTGGATGTTGGGTATACTGTCATTACACCATGGTACCCCCGGTACATGTCCCATATACCACTGTATGGTGACCACTGTCACCATCATCCATACAGGTAACTTATAACACTATCCAGCCCAGTTATGCATGTGCTGTGTATAGCCAACCTGTAACACACTGGACACACTGACAAGGTAGTTAGCACTGATAGGCTTAGGTCTCTCAGATGAGTGTCTGACTGTTATGTGTTTGTTAATGTGTATATGATTGTATGTCACACTATGTATTGTCCAAATACAACCATTACATCCCGCATTACCATACTATGCATGCCTGGGGATGTTCTGCATGTAACATGTAACCTGTACACACGTCAACGTAAACGCTGTGTGGTGTGTGCAATTAAATCCACACACATCAGTAGCACTACATACCTAAGTAGGGGTCTAGTTCCAGTGTTGCCAAGTAGGAGTGTGTGTGTATGTGGAGGGATCTACTTCAGGTTGCTGAATATACATGTCCCAGGGGCCATCTGTCCATGTGGCACAGGCAGTAACTGTTATAAAGACCTGTGACATGTGTTCAACTGTACCCAGGATATGGCACAGCCATGGTGTCATCACAGTGCCATACCCCTTGTGAGATATGACAGCAGGCCATCTTCTTGCTGACACATGGACACCTACAACACAAATGGATAACATTATGGAGACCACAATCACTTAGTGTTGCTAACAGCTATAATGTATCATGGCTGAACAGCTACACTACCCGACATATAAGCATTAAACATTACTGCTGGCAACATGTTACACAGTAGTACATTGGTAAACTGTAGTACACTCACCGTGTGCATCAGAACCATATTAGCCTGTCCTTGCATCGATGTAATGGATGACAGGGATATGGCACAGGTATCATCATATGCACAGGGTGTGTTGTTGGTTTACCAGAGACCTAGGGTGGACCATACATTTGACACTGTGGGTGTGAGTGAGGGGTTTAAGTTACTGATATGGCTGTGATGATGTGGTGTGTGTAGGTATGGGGTTGCCCTAGGTGTGTTTGTATTGTGTGTGGGTATGCATGCACACAGTTCTGCCATGTTGCTGCCCTATACAGGTGTTTGTTGGACAGCTGCAGACCATACCTGGCAGGGTGTGCAGTTCAACACCTCCAGCCATGGACACAAGAACTGTGCCTGCCAGGGGTTCCACAGGCATGTCCAGGTACAAGCCTCAATATGCTACTCTCCCTTGATGATGACATATGTCCGCTGGAGCCAGGTCCCTCCTGGGACTGGCCAGGGCCACGTGCACATGGCCTACTGTGGTATGGACATCGCCCCACTGCAGTGCTGGAGCTGGTACTGCCACTATGGGAGCAGTTGGTATCCTTGCACATTCACGTCGACCGCCAGATGTTGGTGTTGCTGGCCTATGTCCACATGGCCATCACACCAGTCCCACCACATGCTCTAGCAAGGACAATCCACAGTCGAGGAAGCCCACCATCTCACCCCACTGACTATCCATGACCTCTGTATAATAATGGAGGGCATCTGCAAGATCACGGATGTTGTCACTTACAGCTGAAAAAGCAGTGCTCTGCATCCTCAGGCCCTGTCTGGTGTACTGTTCCATACTTACCTGTGCCTCTATGACAGCCTGAAACAAGCATCTGGTGGTATCAGATGTGGCACTTCTCCCAGGGGCACTATGACCAGCGGCCCTCCCATGAGCACCCCTGTGCATCTGCCTATGTGGTATCCTGCCGGACATCTGGCTATGGCTGCTGTGTCCAGACAGCAGCAGCCATAGATACCACACTGTCCTGTGCACTGCCACCAACCGCCAACTGTCCCTCTGATATGGCCACTGGTGATGGGGTATCTATAGGCACTGTGACTGTGTGCAGGAATGGGGTAGATAACAGGGGGATGTCAAACGATGGTACATTTCTGGCCTCTGATAACCCTGCCTGTGCCTCAACACGCCTATTATCATTTTCATTGTCTGTATGGACACCAACATCACATTACATGCAGGAGGGACCCTGACCCACCTCGCCACCTGTGAGGGGAAAACAAGAAATGCACTTTAAGACCTGTACGTTATTGCTTAACAGTACACACACACACATATACACACACATATACACACACACACACACACACACACACACACACACACACACACACACACACACACACACACACACACACACACACACACACACACCCTGACATTCCACCATAATACCTACCTGTTCTTGAATTTACAGACTGTCTCAAGTTTATTCTCTTAAGTTCCCCATCCTGCATCACACTTGGAAACCTGCACTCATTAATACCAATCATTAACGTATCATTCTTCTAATTGCCTAGACAAGTGACCACAAAACATGACCTGTTACTCCATTACCTCTCTGACTTGATTGGAGTTGGTTTTACAAGGACTCTCCGCTGTCATCCAGTGTTCTCCCTGGGTTTGTCCAGACATCGTGAGCATGGCCCCCATATGTTAGGGGCTATTACAGTCACTCAATAATGTCACACACTGGAGTGTCATACGTAACTATTGCTCAGTAGATGCACGATCTGTTGCTCTATTAACATATTATGTGTAAAATGAATCAAACAGACCAAACAGCTTCACAGTAACTCGGTAATCCAGAAATGGAGTGTCAGCACACAAATATGCCAGAATCCACGTAATTGCATATAAACACTTTATTCACATAAAAGTAAAAGAATCAAGTACTTTCGTCTCCAGATTTAGAGACTTTATCAAGATGAGACACACACCATTAGGCCTTCATTTAAATCATCATTAATTAAATCATGGTCCAATCCTGACCCAGGACTCATAAATAATTCATTAATAGTAAAACCCTGCAACAAAACTTTAAACTGTAAATGCTTACTATAGTTAAACTAATAAATACATGTATATATAATATAATACCCTCCATACACACACCCATAAATAAAATAATTAACATTCTATTCAAATACATTAGAAGGATAGAGTCTAAATTAAATATGCTGTATATATAAAATGACATATATATATAAATATACATACATTAAGGATATTAAGAATATTACAAATATTAACACTATATGGGGACCTGTTCACTATATTAAATATCTAAAAGCTCTTCATAAATAAATTAATAAATGATTCTAAAAGCACCCATTATAGAACCATTAAATACTGAAAACTACATAAATACCATTATATACATAGGACTATGTGTGAACAAACTAAAATGTGTATAATAATTAATACTTAACAACAACCATAAAGCACATGAAAAACATACATAGCAGTCCATGATAATACATTTAAGTAGCATTGAAGTCAATTATCTACCTAAAGCCTTTAGTTTTAGAAAGCAAGTAATTGAAAAAGATTCTTTTAAACCTGGCCATTGGGTTGTATTTGTCCTAACCTGCCATAAGGCTTCATTTCTTTCAAGATATAATGGCCATGGTCCACCTCTAGGGTCAATTTGTAAGGGATCAATTACGGTAAATTTAAAAGTGTGACCCGGACATTCATTGCAATGTTTTGCTAAGGCATTCGTATCCTTTTTCAATCTGATGTCTCTGAGATGTTTGTAGATACGATTTTTTAATTTCCTCTCTTTCTTTCCAATATAAAAACGGGAACATTTGCAACAAAAAGCACAATATACAACCTTTTCAGTATAACACCTACACTTCTTCCTCAAAGTGACCTTTATACCATTAATGTTAAATTTTGACCCTTCCATTATATATTCACAATAGTTATACAATCCACATTTTTTCATACAACCCTTCGTTTGTAACTGACCACCACTTTCAAAAATATTTTTTAGTGATTGGCCCCACCTATAGACAACAACAGGTTTCTTCCCAACACATGGTCTAATTTCACTAGATGATGATAAAATCACCCAATTCTTAAACAGAATCTCAGTAATTTCTTTACTTGCTAGGTTGTATGTAGTAATAAAGGCTGAACAAAAATTAACATTTGTTGAGTCAGTCCTATTTGGTATCACTACATCTACATTGGGTACCTCAGAATTGATTTCAGGTATACTATAAGATTCACAATAGACATTCCTATTAATAGATTATTCGCCCTCAATAGTTAAAATGGGCTGAAAGAAACCCCTCTCCCTTTTATTAATAACCTCCAACATTAAATTGTTAACCAATTCCACTGGGTAGTCCCTCTTCAGAAACATATCCTTTAAAAGTTCACACTCATTAAGAAATGAGTCGAAACAAGAAACCATCCGGGCAGCTCTTGCTAACTGCCCCTTCACCACTGCTCTTTTTTGCTTACAGGGGCGAGAGCAGTCAAAGTGTAAGAAACTATTTGAATAAGTTTCTTTCCGGTGGATCTCTGATAAAATTTTTTTTGAAAACATATCCTTTAACAGTCTAACATCTAAGTAGGATATTTTGTTCAGCCCAATAGTATGGGTAAATTTCAAAAAAGGTGTTGAATTATTAATATAAAATATAAATTCACTTATAAGGTCTCCCTGACCATCCCAAAATATAAAAATATCATCCAAAAATCAATCATACATACATTCTGCAGTGTGCATAAAAATGTGAGTTAAATAAAAACTTTTTCTCCCACTGCAGCATAACCATAATAAACCACCATATGGGGAGCCTATTGCAACCCCCACAGTTTGGATGAAAAACTCATAATTAAAAAATATACAATTATTCTTTAATGCCAATTCAAATAGTTGTTCGTATACATTAATCTTGGGCTGGGACACCCCTCTTTCTAATAAATAATCACATACCTATTCTACCCCTATATCATGGGGTATTGAGGTATATAAATCCTTCACGTATATGGTAATGAAAAAAAAAGTGTCCATAAATTCCACATTATTAATCCTTTGTAAGAAATCACATGAATCTTTACATAAACTCATTTCATCAGCAACAAGAGATTTTAACTTGATGTCCAAATATCTAGCTATAGGATATGTGATAGAACCTCACCTATCTACAATGAGGCGCATAGGTGAATCTGAGATACTTTTATGTATTTTGGGTAAACAAAAAATACATGGAGTTCTTGGATGAGGGACAGATAAAAAATTATATTCATCAATAGTGATGGAGCCTTCAATAAACAAATCATTCAATTCGAATCTTATTATAGGCACCATTTAATTCATTCAAAGTTATTTTCCTGTATGCATCTCCATCCAAAATATTCCCCATTCGTTCATTATAATCACACAAATCTATATCAGGTTTAATAACCCTTACATCCTTGTTAGATCTTAATTTAGTCAAACCATCTAATTCACCCTTACTTAAATTGGTGAAATACACTTTCTTTTGTAAATTCCTAACATCAACGTCACATCATTTTTCAAACATTGATATAGAGGGATGTACAGGTGAGTTATAGGTGCTTGAAATGTGTAGGGGGTTACAAACATATTCCACAGATTTAAATAAGACATTCAAATTCAATTTCCTTACAAAGTGTCTAAGGTCCACCAGTGTTTGAGCTATATTATAATTCTTTACAGGAACAAATGACAAACCTGTAGCAAGTAAATCACAATCATTGACATCAATTTGGGCAGATGAAAAATTAAATACATTAAAGTCACCTTTAGAATTTCTTAAAATAGAACAATTGTCCAACATATGTCCCTGTGTGGTCAATTTCAGTCTCGACGTCCACCCCTCCCTCCCCCCTCCAATAAAATGATTGCCACCGACCCCTGTTCGTGGAAAATGTCCCCTGACCCTGTACATTCTGATTGTATTTGTCTCTCAGTCTCTCGGACCTCCTCAATGGAGGAAAATGTTCTTGATCCAAAAAAGACGAATCCTGATTATTTACGGAAGCAACATCAATATTATGGTCACTATTTCAGACTTGTGACCGAGGAGGCTGAGGGTAGGCCATATTAGTATTTTACTGGGCCCTATCCATCTCAATTTTCCTCAATTTTCTGTTCTTAATCGAAATTATTTCCTGCGCAATACTTTTAAATACTCTGTTATAGTCAAAAATATTCTCCTCATGTGCAACATCCTGCACAATCTTCCTATCCAAATCTGTTGCCGCCTTCATTAAATCAGTCAACTGTAATTCATTATGCTTAATAACAAGCTCCATGTATTCGGAGCCATGCCTATCAAATTTTAAAATAGCTCCTCATGGAAACAAGAACTAGACATTAGTCCTGTGGGGAAGTGCCACAGGCGCAAACCCATAGGAACTAGTTTGAGATTCAAGCACTCCTTAAAATACGCATTGTCCAGTTATATCTTTTTAATTTTAAGTAAAAAATTATCTAATTTATGTAAGTTACTAGTATAGAAAGAAGCACTTAGAGGTTCACTTGTAGAAAAAGCAGTATTCTCCTTGAGCCATTCATTCATATTGATAGGAGGGCTGGAATTCAACTGTACACCCTCATGGACGTTTTGTCTCATCAAATTAGAACCATTTGATGAGCGTTGATTTGCGGTAGTTGTATTAACTATATTTGCGCCATCCGATCTACTCGCCATCACCTTGTTCTTTAAATTTACATTAATGTCCATTCTCTGACTTCCTAGTCTTATTTCAGCATTATTGGTGTCCAAAAATTGTGAAAAGGTACTCACATCACCGCCATGGCTCCCTCTAGAAGCCGAGACATCCTGGTTCAGTCCTCCATTCGGAGCTGACGTCACCTGGGCATGGCTGGGTCACACTTTTAAATTTACCGTGATTGATCCCTTACAAATTGACCCTAGAGGTGGACCATGGCCATTATATCTTGAAAGAAATGAAGCCTTATGGCAGCTTAGGACAAATGCAACCCAATGGCCAGGTTTAAATGAATCTTTTTCAATTACTTGCTTTCTAAAACTAAAGGTTTTAGGTAGATAATTGACATTAATGCAACTTAAATGTACTATTATGGACTGCTATATATGTTTTTCATGTGCTTTATGGTTGTTAAGTATTAATTATTATACACATTTTAGTTTGTTCACACATAGTCCTATGTATATAATGGTATTTATATAGTTTAAATATTTAATGGTTCTATAATGAGTGCTTTTAGAATCATTTATTTATTTATTTATGAAGATCTTTTAGATATTTAGTATAGTGAACAGGTCCCCATATATTGTTAATATTTTTAATATTCTTAATATCCTTAATGTATGTATATATCATTTTATATATACAGCATATTTAATTTAGACTCTCTCCTTCTAATGTATTTGAATAGAATGTTAATTAATTAATTATTTACTTATGGGTGTGTGTATGGAGGGTATTATATTATATATACATTTATTTATTAGTTTAACTATAGTAAGCATTTACAGTTTAAAGTTTTGCTGCAAAGTTTTACTATTAATTAATTATTTATGTGTTCTGGGTCAGGAATGGACCATGATTTAATTAATGATGATTTAAATGAAGGCCTAATGGTGTGTGTTTCATCTTGATAAAGTCTCCGAATTTGGAGATGAAAGTGCTTAATTCTTTTACTTTTATGTGAATAAAGGGTTTATATACAATTACGTGGATTCTGGCATATTTGTGTGCTGACACTCCATTTCTGGATTACCGAGTTACTGTGAAACTTATTATGTGGACAACAGTAATATTTGGTTACACTCAACTGGTGTTGTCTAGTAATTCCCCAATGCATCTGTAGTGCTGCATATGTGGGTATTCTTTCACCTGTCTTCTGATTGCAGTTTTAACAGTATACCTGGTGTCTAGTTTCTCTCCCAATGCATGTTCCATGCTACAGACCTTATTATACTATCAGCTGTCCTGAGATTACATATTAGACAAGTATTCCTGGTGTCTCATGTGTCAGTCCATGTCCATGTACTGCACAATTCCAAAGGGAAGTCGAGACGTATGAACAACCCCACATTCACACATGTGCATACATGGACACACACACACACACACACACACACACACACACACACACACATACATCCTACATGCATCAACACCCCTCCATTCCACCAGATTGCACTTACAGACAAAATAACCCCCCCAACACACACACTTACAGGTGAGGTCGCATGAAGGTGATGCCCCTTCCCCTGGAAAACACTGCACCCATGTACACAATATTGCTGTGCACCTGTTCAGCACCCTGCCATGTACTGTGCACCATACCTCACAGGTGTACACACCATTGCTGAATGTGCATTACTGTGTCAGATATGTCTGTTGTGCTGCTCACAGCCCCTATGTGTTTGTCTGAAACATAACTGGGATGATATGTGGACAGATGTTATTTGTGAATGCCTGCTGTCTGATTTACAGATGTCATCATCAGCAGTGCATGTATGAGCAATACGTTACAATTACACTGACAACCGTCAACCCTTACCGTGGCTATGGGGGTGTGCACACCCTTATTGATATGACGCCCTCTTCCTTGATATGCCATGGGACCACATTACTGAATATGTTAACATTATATGAGCCTGATATTTGACATATGTCCTGTACAATCAAATGCAGTGTCAAACAAATGTGTTAGTTGTGCTGATGCTGATTGAGATGCATACACTTCGTGGGTGCATATGTGTGCACGCCCTTATCATGATGGTTTGTTGCACCTACTGTTATGTGTACTACAACAGTCACTATTCCTGGCAGGGGTATACTAGCATGGGCCATCTGCATTTGCCAGTATATGGTCAGTCTGCCCTACACATATCCCCCAACTCTGCATGATTGTAAGATCAACTCATGTGCACATCCCTTGGAGTTCACACACTGCCATCACTATTGCTGTGGAGTCAGGGTTGTCAGCCACAGTTCCTAACCCTGACTGGGTGCAGATACATGCATTTGTAGCATCCTTTGTTTCCCTGTTACAGTGCACTGTTGTGTCATGATGGCACCCCCTCCCCACCTTCAGCCTTTTTGCAGATGCTTGACAACTATGGCCTACACATGTGTCAGTTTGCAGTGTTCCAAACTCTGACCACCACATGTAATAGCCTAGTCCCAGCTAATGAATGGCAAACATACAGGTGTACACTGGCACTGGCATGGTACAGATGGGGATGGTGGGCCTGAGTTGTGATGAGGTGTTGGATGTGCAGCACACGTATCATACATGATACTGTTTGTAGGTTTCCAATGTGATCTTGGTACACCAGTACACATTGCAATGCATGCCTTTTGGGGACCTCTTCTGTTATGCATATGCTACCTGTAGAGAGGCCTGGCTGATGTTTCCTGTGGTACAACTGTCACATCTGATTACCCTAACTCATGGGCCACATGTTTGCAGAGTCCACACAATTGCTGATACGAGTACTGCACAGCCAGTACTTTCTAGACATTCCTGCATCCCCCTCAGTGTTGTGGCATGTTACTAGGCAGCCTGCATGACCGGTTTGCTATATGTGACATCATCTGTCTTGGATGGCCATCTGTTTATTTCCTACATCATTCCTGTCCCATACATCCTCGCCACATGCATGACTGTCTGCACTGTTTGCCATGGTATATGCAATCGTGAGGTATGGCTAAATGTCCAGCTCATGGGTGCTACCTGTTGGGTATGGGGCCCACACCATGGCATGTAAGATGTGTGCAAGCCACGGCTGCCTCTGTTGCAGGTAAGTGTGCACATTTGATGGCCAAACATCTTGGACAGCAGACCAATTCTTGGCGTGACACTGGGGACGTGTACTTGATGGAAGGTGCATATCCATGACAAGTGCATGCAGTCAGTACCTCAACAGCTGCTTCCACTATATTTTATCTGGAGTGTGTACACACATATGCTTCCAGTGTTTGTGAAGGTAAGTTCCCCATATTTGCTGCCCTAACATACGATTCCATATTACGCACTCATTGCTCATGGTAGGACCACATTGCAGGTTGTGAGGGTTGTGGATCGCAGTATTATGATATGCCATAGTGTAGATCTGTAACAGTTGCCTTTGTAATACTGGTATATGCACTGTTGTAGCACTGTATAAGGGTGATGTTTCACACATGTCCCTATTGTAGACCATTTGTTCCACCATTATGTTCATCTCTGTGCACACATTTTGCAATGACAGGATGTTAGTTATATTGCAAGAGTCTGACATACTCTTCAGGTACACCATCATGGTGACCACTGTGATGCAGTGCAGTTAACAGCAACAATACGGGAATATGTACAGCATGCATTATGGGTAGGTGTGTTAAATGTGTGCATGGAATATACCATAGCCATTACATGACCGGTGTATTGGCAAACCTGAACAAAAAACATACTCACCAGCTACAAGCTGCTGCCTTGGAGGTATACCAGAGGGGCCTACATAAGTGTGTGAGAGTTGTGATGTCAGTAGCCACAAATGTAGCATTGGTATGGGGGGGTGCAGCATTACAGTATATCAACAGTACAAGCCCACAATACTACAGCTTATGCACATCTGTTTATTACTACTACGCAGCAACAGACTATATAGATGTCATCTCACATATGCATGATCTAACTGTACAGATGCAGATGGATACGCAAGAGTAGTCTACTGATGTGCCCTGTGGCCTTACCTGCATGCTCCTCTGCCATTGTGTGGGTAGCACCCACCTCCACTATGCTTTCCGCTAGGTGTTGTGTGTGCAGGCGGCAGGTGCCCCGAGGCTGGCAAGCAGCTCCTCAACATGTGTTGGGGGGATGGATGGCATGACCCCCCCCTGTTGCGAGGTGATCCCCCCAGACTGCAGCAGCATGCCTATGGGCATTGCAAAGTAAGTCAGTGCAATGATGCTGGACCTGCTCATAACTGCAGTCTTGCAGGCCGACATCATTTACCCTGTGGACAAGATCGTTCCACAGGGTGGTCCGCTCCTGTGGGCTGTTCTGCCAAATAACACCTGGTAGCGCTGCACCAGGTGTGTGATGATGACCTCATTCTCGTCCACTGTATAAACAAGAAGTCTCTCACGGGGCATCTTGCCTGAAAGACATAAAGATGGAAACAGCTCTGAGCAACTCATACAGCAAGGTTATCATAGTTCTTAATACACATCTCTGTCTCCACCCCAACCATATCTGCAACAACAATCTGATCACACAACTCAATAGGTATGGCTACAGAATACCTACCATTGGGACATATATCGTATTGTACCACACTTTGTGCCATGTGTTTGTAGCCATGTTCCCTGTGGGGACACTATCATTGCTGGCCTGTTATGGACAATGTCACCTGCATGCCATTGTAAGGGCCACTATGGTTCCATATATGCATGTGGTCTGTTTGCTGTGTGATTGCTGCACATCTGTTGTTTTGTGTTATTGTGGATATTTATGCATTCTGTTAGACATGATCTGGGAATGTGTAGACTATTACTACCCACATATGTTCTATAACAGTGACCCAATAGCATGTTTAGGGAACAGTTGACAGCAGGACCACCTCTCCCACCTCATCTGGCCATGTTACCAGGCCACATCACATGTGAGACCCACCCTGGGGCCTCCTCATGTACTGGTCCTGCACTACCTTCAGGTGGAACCACCTCAGGGGATGGTGTTCCCCCCAGGAGCACACACAGACATGATCCTGTCACCCGAGGTCAGGTCCAGGGTCTGCTGCATAGGGAACTCCACAGAGACGTGGGTGGTGTGCTAAAGCACCTTGAGGCCCTCACTACGCACTCACAGGGTCCACATGCTCCTGCTCAGCCTCCAGCCCAGGCACCTTCAGAGCTGTGAAGCTGATGTTGTGACGGGCAATGGTAGGGGGCCTTGTTCCCACTGTTTCCATATGGGGGCTCATGGGGCTTCCACATCACAGATGACTCTTCCCATCCAGGGTGTTTCCCCCACCACATGTGTCATATACTGCCCCTGTAGGCTGTTTTCTCTATCTTC
>NC_056740.1:70263461-70280961 GCF_019279795.1 Protopterus annectens | reverse complement strand
CTACTTGAAGGCCTTGGCCCGGACAGCGACATATGTTATGTTTTCGGATTGCTGTATAAAATGATCTGTTTGAGAGTTGCATTAATCAGTTATGGTGTATTTCAAAGTCTTAACAGCTATATGACATGGCATATACAAGTGTAATACTGCACAAATACAACTTTCTTATGTATGCAAACCTGTGTGTGGTGTCATATCCTTTGACTTCTATGCTGGCCCCAATAAAGGCTGCATTTATTTTTAGTCATTTTTAATTTAATTGCATTTTTTAAACTGTTTTGTTTAACATTGCTATGTACTCAAGTGTGCTAGCTTGCACTGCATTTGAATTGTTTTGACTGCTGTTTTAGCTACTTTTCTGTATATATATATATATATATATATATATATATATATATATATATATAAATACCTTTCCTGTAACTAGTGTAGTCCAGATTCAGATTTTCTGTATCCAGGACTGTATGTAAGCTTCTGAGCCCTCCCAAGCTTTCTGTGTTGGAGGGAAGCCTTCTAGCATATCAGTGGGAGTGGTAAGCACTAGGTAACCTACCTACCACATAAGGAGTGGTTCTGGCCCAGAAATTGTAGTTATTGGCTGTTTGGGCAGTTTTTCCATCTCTCTCTCTCTCAACTTTCTGATTTAAAAGCCCACATTTGCACTTGTTTCCCCCCTTTCCTGTAACTAGTTTAGTCCAGATACAGATTCTTACTTTTAGCACTTGAATTTGCTTATTTGTGATCAGCACTTGTTCAGAACTTGTAAGCACTAAATAACCTACTAATTACTACATCACTCAACCTTCCTCATTACCTAGAGGAAAACAGTTTTGGTACTTACTTTCCTCACTTGCTTAGAGAAAAACAGCTCTTGTACTCACTTTCCTCACTTATCTAGAGGAAAATAGTTTTTTTATTCAGGCATGTCCAAGGGTCAGCTCCCAGTGTTCTCTCCTGTCTATCTGATGAATCTGGGCATCTTGGGGCAATGTAGAAATTGCCTCATGTACACAGACAACCCTCTCCTCCTACCACCCAACACTACAACCTGTGAAAGATGCACTTATCTAGCCAAACTGGAGGTAAAGCTCTCTCCAGTCAAGACTGAACTTGACAGTCAAGAGAAGGTAAACACTTTTACCACACCACACTCATCACATAGTCTCACTAAATCTACATCACCAAAATCCACACATAGAAACACAAAAACATTTGTGGAGGCTCTCAATAATAATCTGCTCAAGCAACAGAGACCTCCAAAGCAGAAATGCAAGCAACCTCCTCCCCTCAACACAACCCAAATGACACAGAGCCCACAGACTCAAGTGTGCCACTCAACCACAGCCAATAAGGCAAAACAACGTACCCAACACACAAGTCATAGGTGACTCGATAGTCAGGCACACTGATGTCCCACTCACCAGGCTAAACAAGGAAAAGATTACTGTCAGCTGCCTGTTGGGTGCCAGGATCCGCCACATAACCCACGCACTCAGGTCACTCCACAGCAAGTACAAATATGACTCTGTCATTGTCCATGTTGGTGTGAACGACCTGAGACGTACCTCCCTGGACTACATGAAAAGAGACATGGAAGAGCTCTCCAATCTTGTAGCCCAGGCAGGTATGACCCTAGCCCTGAGTAGCATTCTGCCATCACCCAGAATGATGCCGCAGTACAAGGACAAAATGATTGACTTCAACAATTGGCTAAGCTTCTGGTGCCATTCTAAAGGGATCCAGTATCTGTCTGCCTGGAATGACATGGTTGACAGGCCACGATGCTTTGCCAGAGATGGCCTGCACCTGTCACTCCTGGGATTCCAGATATTGGATAAGGCTCTTGCCACCACTATAGTGCCTTTTTTAGGCAAAGTTCAAATGACAAATTCACCACCGTAACAAGAACAGGCAAGCAAAAACTGAGGGTGATGCTACTCAATTCTAGAAGTCTAAATCTCAAAATGCACTCACTCGAGGCACTCCTTAAAATGGAGAACATCGATATCTGTGCAGTGACTGAGACCTGGTTCAAGGCTCGAGAGAGCACCCCTGCACTACCAGGCTATAACTCATACCACACTTTTCGGCCATTTAACCCGGACCGGAACACCAAAGGCGGAGGTGTGTCCATATTCATTAAGGATATCCACACCTCCAGGCTAGTTGCTCAGCATAATGCAGCCGAGGTTATTCAAGTGCAACTAACTCTGGGCAAAACTGCAATCCAAATTATAGCTTGCTACAGATCACCCACCATGCCCCAGGATTCCCACTCCTCTTTTCTTGATGTACTGGAAAATATAAGGGTTCAATCAAACACCCTAATAATAGGCGATTTCAACTACCCCACCATTGACTGGGAAATCTACTCATGTACCAACTCCTTCACTCAACGCTTTCTGGAATTCATAAACTCCAATGTCCTGGATCAACTTATAAACACCCCCACCATGGGCAACAATATCCTAGATCTAGTCATTACCAATATGAGTGACTGGTGTTCCACACCTGAAGTCAACGCCTCATTGGTCCGATCCGACCATAAGCTAATTACCCTAGATATCCACATCCTGCCTCCACCCCCCCATTAAGGAAACCATGGTAAAAAATTTCTCCAAAGCCAACTTCATGCTTCTTAAAACAGAAATGGTGAACTTCATGACACCCATGCAGATGGACAATACAGTTACGACTACTGAATCCTACACAATTGCACTTTATAAGCACTTACATGAGTGCATGGATCGTGCTATCTCAAACAGAACCAAGATGCTATTTTCCAAAAAAAGGAAGACAATCTGGTGGTCCCCTGCCATAAACAAACTGTACAACAGAAGGAAGAAACTCTTGCAAAAGAGAGCAAAATCCCATGAGTGGAGGAGCTCCCGGGTCAGCCTCAGTAAGAAGCTGCAATCCCTGATAAAATCCTCCAAAGCTAGTTATGAAAACAAAATCGCCACTGAGTCTAAAGACAACCACAAAGCATTCTATAGCTATGTCAAGAATCTCAATGGCAACACTGAGATCTGCTCTGAGTTACAGCACAATGGCACTAAATATACAGACCCAACTGATATTGCCAACATCCTGGCAGATAGGTTCAGTGCTAACTTTACCCCCCTCTCACCCCCTAAAGAGCCCATCTCTATACCGGAAGAATGCCAAGTTCCTGTAATCTCGGCTGCACAGGTAAAAACCACACTCTCCAAAGCCAAGAACACAGCATCCATGGGACCAGACAACATCCCAGCTACATTCTACACGAACTACAGAACGAACTGGCACCCCACCTAAGTACCATGTTCAATCATAGCCTCACCTCAGGCTTTGTGCCTGCTGAATGGCGCACAGCAACGGTTATCCCACTCCACAAGGGGGGAGCCACCACAGACCCCAGGAACTACCGCCCCATTAGTCTGACGAGCCTGGTCTGCAAGGCCATGGAACGTATCATCATGGAACTTATAAACAAAGATATTGGTAATCTCCAAACTCTGGATCCCACCCAGTTCAGGTTTGAAAAAGGCAGATCATGTCTCCTAAACCTGATAGACTTCTTTGAAGCAGTCACCAAAGCCGTAGACAAGAGTAAGGTAGTTCACACAGCCTATCCAGATCTTGCCAAGGCTTTCAACACCATCCCCCACTCTGGAATTATAGATAAACTCACTAAACTAGGTATAAATCCCTATGTCACAAGATGGGTTGCCAACTGGCTCACTGACAGAACCCACACTGTGAAGGTAGCAGACTCCAAATTCGACTTCAGACCAGTGACAAGTGGAGTACCACAGGGTTCGGTCCTGGGTCCTCTCCTGTTTGGTATCTACTTCTCTGAATTACAGGCTAACACAGAAGGTCTTTGGCTAATGAAGTTCGCAGATGACTGCAAACTAGGAGCCATAATCGAAGCTCCTAACGATGTGGACATCTTACAAAAGGGCCTCACTGAGACAGATGCCTGGTGTCAAAGCCATGGCCTCAAGCTCAATGCCAAAAAGTGCATTGTCATCCCCTTTGATAAAAACTCTGTACCCATGAACTACAACATAGGCGGTAGTATACTTAACACCGAAAGTGTGATAAGAGACCTTGGGACACAGGTGGACAGTAGTCTGTCCTTTGATAATCACATCGCCACAGTAGTCAGGAAATACTTCTACGTGGCACATCTCATCACAAAAGGTTTCTCGTTTAGAAAAAAAGAGGTCATTGTTCCCCTCTACTCATCACTCATTAGACCCATTATAGAGTACAATGCCCCTTTTGGTATGTACCTCACAAGACATCTACAACAACTGGAAAGGCCACAGAAATACCTCACAAAGAGGATTATCGCATATCGCCTACTTAGAGGGGATCTCTGCCTAACATACAAAGCTATGTCAAACCCAGAGCTGTTGGACATGCTCCACTTAAAGAAATCCCAATCCCTCTGAGCTACATACTCTAGGGACCTAAACCTTGTCACCACAATAAACATAACATGCCGGAGAGATAGATTCCTGTCCCAGATACTTCCCATACTTTGGAATAAACTACCTATCTATATCAAACAAAGCTCCTCATTAGCACTCTTCAAGAAAAATTTTAATGACTGGATGGGAAATAGGAAATTCACCCTGGGGATCACCTCTGTGGCTCTGCTCGACAGTGGCACAGGAAAATAATTTTCTTGGGTGGCAAAAGCCAGGGTACCTTTTTGGCTGGGCTTGTATAGGCCCCAGGGCCAATAGCGTAGTACCTACCTATGAACCTATGAAACCTCCTATATATTTCCCAACACAGGGAAATCAAATGTAGAATTCCACAAGTTGTTTGGCTAAGAATGCAGGCAGTCCATCGATAAAAAGCTAATTTTATTGAATGAGAGCACAAAATAAACAAATAGCAATACAGAAACTGCTGGATTAAGCGCTTTTATCTCCCTCCAGGAGACTTCATCAGAATCAGTTTCCTAAGGATATTCTCCCTATTTAAACAATCTTAAATCATTCCTGATTGGTTGTCCAGTTAAACTATTTAAGTTAACTCTAAAATTTCTTTCTTAATCGAAACAAATCAAAACAAATACATAATAAATATCAAGTTAAAATCACAAAATTGTAAAACTTCATTATAAAAAGAGTGCTTGATATGAATATATGTATATATATATATATATATATATATATATATATATATATATATATATATATATAAATAATCCCCTGGATTCTGCAAGCCTTGCACAACATGCAGGATTAGTGCAGGAACTCTAGCAGGCAATATGTCTGCCGTGCGATCCAGGAATAGCCCGTAGGGGCGTGCACAAGTGCTCCTGCATTAGTCCTGCATGGACTCAGCCCCTGTATGCAAATTACCCCATTTGCAGGTGAAAGCCATGCAAATGAGGTGAATTTGCGATCCAGGAAGCTGGAAACCAGCCACGCAGTAGTGTAATCTGCAGAAATATACTCGGTTAGTAACAGAGTACATTTCTGCAAATTCCAAAATGGAGTGGTGACAGCTCCAAATAAAGGGTGTATATCATTCAGGAAGCATGCCAATGACCAAGTATAAGGCCAGTGGCATTGAAAACAGTTTAAAAAAATTAAAAAAAATCAACCTTTTTTTTAGCCGATCTCTGCTGTTTAAGCATAGGGCAGTGGCGCGCAAATGAGATCGGGGGGGGGGGGGGGTAAGAAAATAAACCTAAAATAAACATTCTAACTAAAATCACTATTCTGCCATTATAGTCAATGGCAGGCAGAAGACAACATGGCCAGTGAGTAGTGGTTGCTAAGGGGGGAGGCTCAGTGTGAGACATGTAACAATGCATTAGCAGGCAATCCTATGCAAATGAGGGGAAGATAGTGAATCCCAGATTTCCCCAGCATCTAGTCAGCCCCCAACAGTGTAAGAGCAGGAATATGTTGGTGCAAGCCTAGGAGTTACCTGACATCATAGAGGTGTGTGTCAGACATACTGTAAGTGGATTGGAGCCCTGTGGCTCAGGTTTGCTCCCAGCATAGCACAGATAGGCAAGGATGTGTGTCTGAGTCTGCCTAGCACTCTTTACATTGCCTAAGAAGGCGTGAGCACTGTGCACCGGGTTTTGAAGAAAAAAAAGTTAAATCAAGAAATAGCAGCTCTGTGCACATTTGAGCACTGTGTTTGCGCGGCGTGCCCTCGGGCTTAAACAGAAAGGCAATGGGAAGGGAAAACAGTAGTAGGAAGTTAATCACGGAGAACTAGCATAGCCGGCAGGTGAAATGTTTCAGAATCAGCCAATTACACAGGCAGCAGACCAGCCAAGCCCCGAACACTACTATAAACTATGCAAACACCTTCCACTCTGGTTTTCCCATACTATATACCACCAGTGTATACAAACGGGAAAGTTTTAACAGACAAAACCACAAAATGATAGGGGCTGCAATAGCTATCATACAACAACTTGTGGAAGAGGCTGAGGGTGGTGAGGATGTAAATGCTGTTGACCAACCCACAGTGAGGAGACAGAGAAGAGTGTACAGACCCAGGGTAACCTACCAGGGGCTACATGAGCTGGAGATAGTGGAGCACTATAGGGTGGACACGGACCTCCTACAGCAAATTGTTGAGCTGTGCTAGCCATGCCTGACACACAGAACTAACAGAGGGGAACCTATCCCAGTGGATACCAAGGTATGTGTAGGCCTAAGAATACTAGCTACAGGTACCTCTAAAGGCCAACTGGGGATATGATGGGGATCTCACAGGCATCAACATCCATGGTACTCCACCAGTTCCTGAATGCCATGTCAGCACATGCTGGTGAGCACATATATTTCCCCAACACCTGTGAGGCATTGGCCAGCAATATGCAACTGTTCCACCAAATAGCAGAATACCCAGAGGTAATGGGCGCTATAGACTGCATGCACGTATGCATCAAAGCACCACCCGGTTAGCGGGGTAGGGTCTACATCAACTGATAGCCACCATGGCGTGATTGCAGTGGGCTACAGTGGGCATTGCACTCCAACCATCAGTCCAATGGCCATGTACATTCCGACAGTGCACCATCCCCATGTTCCCCACTAGACAACAGCAACACCTGTGGTGCCTTCAAATATGACCCACAAAGATCATACCATGCCTGAAAACATGCCCTGTATGGACAGATGCCACGAACACCAGGAAATACCAGTATCATGCTATCAAAGTAGGTGCTGGATCAACCTGCCATCCATTAACAGTTCCCGCCACATGAGGCCAGGACTGGCACATCTGCTGATAACAATCTGTGTACACAACATGGGCCAGACACCCCAGGTACAGTTCCACATGTCACTGTACATGCATGTGGGAGGTGTGCACATCCCAGACACCGTCCATGTCATGGACTAAGGAACACATACATGGCAAGCAATGCACAGCATTGGCCATGTGCAATAGTCACCCAGGTGAATACAATACTCACCTGTGTTGTCAAATCCAGGCACTACACCCCTGAGCCACAATGCAGACCAATGGCATGTGGCCTGATGCCAAGGTATACCCATCACCTAGCCTTCTATAGCCGGCTGGCACAGTCGACCACTACACACCCATGAAGCAACGCACCCATGCATGTCAGTACTGGCACCCTGTGTCTGTGTGTGTGTGTTGCATGATGCATATGACCACATTCACATACACTACAACCTCCATTGGCATACTGAAGCATGCTGTCTGATGTCACACACCTCCACATATCCTTTGCCCATATAAATTCTGTATGACCCCTGTGGTGCATGTGATACCTACACACTAATCTGTTGTGGCAATCTCACTAGTGATGATTTGTATTCCTGGCCCTGCCAAGTGTGTCAATGTGTGTGTGTCCCTGTGAGAATGTGGCTGTGTTGACGCTGGCACCTGTTCATGTGGACAGGCACATGTACTACACCTTCTGTATAGCTACCATATCCCTTTTGCAGATGTCACTCACCATCACATATACGTTTTGAGGGCTCCTCAACATGTAACCTATGTGGCACATCCAATAACTGCATAGACATGTGATAGCACTACATAGTCGTTAGGGGTTTGATACCCTGTACTGGTAGGTGTGTGACACAAACATGCTTATGTTTTACTCTCCCACCCCTCCCTGACCTTTCTTTGCCTCTGTCTGCCTCTCTCACTCCCTCTCTGGTGGATGTGGAGACTTACACCTGCTTTGCTTAGGCAGCAGTATGTGTATTTTAAGTGTTGCTCATGATCAGCTGATGGCCTCTGCATGAATTGCAGCTCTCCTCTAGCTGACTGCATTTGGAACAGCTATGGTAACACTCCCATAGCTAATTGCATGGAAACACACTCCAATATCTAGGAACATCATGTTGGTGTTGGGCCTTAACAGACAATGTGAGCATGAACTCGATCCGTTGTTTGGCAAACAGCATCTCAGATGGATGGGAGATCTACCTCTAACAACATACACTGTGGAGACAGGGCAACACACAGGAGGGGGGTGTGCCTGACCTGACTACAGAATGTAAGTGCTGCTATACTGCATTTGGAGTAATGTTGGGTTAACAGTGTGTGTGGATATGGCTGTCCTACATGTTTTAATAGCTGCCATGTTAGTGCTATGTTTATGAAGAAACCCCCATCTGTAGGGTCATCTGCAGACTGGGCAGTGTGTGGTGCCTTTTGTTTCATGTGTTACCCACAGAAGACCTGTCTGTGAACTGCAGAAGGTAGTGTGAGGATTGCAGTCTGTAGATGGTGACAGCCGTGAGAGTTACTGACTTCATATCCCTCATAGGACATATGTTGCAACAAACCCTGTTACAACAGTACATGTATGAGGGTATCACAGCAACATGTCAATATTGGCCCTGTGTATGTGCCTCCAGCCACAACTCTGTCAGCCTTTGTATATATGTCATGCAGTAAGAGGTGCATATGTGCTGTACACCATAATTAGTGTCATCATATCTGATAACAAGCCAGTGAGATATCAGACTGCTACACATGTTATGTGTAGTAAGGTTTACATTGTATGACATAACCTAGACATTCTGTGGTTGTGTGTACAGTACTGAGGTCTGTGTACTCATGATGATTGTTGACACTGTGTGTATTGTTAACATGTACTTTGGCCTGTGTACAGACTGTGGTAGATGTCATTGTTCTTGGTCCTGTTCTAACTGATGTTACATGCTGCTGCATTGTATGTTACCCTATCGGCTTACATGTTTGTAGGGCCATACACACACATGTCCCATACCACAGACAGGCTTCGGACCACACTGTGTAGTGACCCAGTATATGTAGGGTTAGTGTGTGAGTGGCACATATGAGGATGGTGTTGAACAGATAGTCCATATACTGTAATATTACGCTAGCTTGCCATATGTGGCTGTGGCTGTGTTCACATTGGTTGCTGTTATGCACTTTCGCACAGGTGTATCATACTCTGTGCTGTGACATGCCTGTAGAGCCTGCTATATATGCTGGCACATGTGCATTCCCCCATAGGAAATGTAGGCCAGTGTTGAGCCAGTCTGCCTGTAGCCTGCACAGTGCATTATTACATGCCTAGCAGCTTAGTGTACTTACCCAGTGAGATGTCATGTCCAGATACTTGCCAGATGTACTTCTGCCAGGCCACCATAACAGTCATGTATGTCAGACAGAGCAGTGGAATGCTGTACAGATGTATGTATGTCAATATCTAGTGGCTAGTATGTGGCAATGGCACTTTTGTACCAGTGGTTATCATGTGTCAGGACAGACAGGGGTGTGTGAATGCATAACCTATGGGGGCAAATGTATACCAGTAGTTACGTGTTATACCCATCTACATGGCTGTTAACATCCACATTGTCAGGCCTGGTCCACATCTCTTGCACTAAGGGATTCCGTGTATACATCTGGACTGTCCAGAGTGTGTCAGACTGTCCACATATATTGGCCAATATCTCTGCTGTAGTCCACAGGAGCATTACATGCTAGCAGTGGTACTGTACTATGATGTCCTTGGAATGTCTGTCATTAGCCAGTGGCGCACATGATAAAAGCAGATGTGACCTCCCACACACACCATGTCTACGCTGCCTTAAGGTATCTGGATGTACATTACCTTACAATCCACCTTCGGTAAATGCAGGCCTACCGCTTCCTGCCATACAGACTGTTCTGTTTGTCAGTGTGCTTGTGATGGTGTCAATTATGCCTTGTTATGTAACAGTTACATCCCATTGTGTTAGCTGAGGTTTTTATCCCCTAGGGATTGTCTACAGAGTGTAGACAGAGGCTGCTGAACTATACATCTGCATTACTTACTGTTGATTGTTTGGTATCCTGTGGTCCAGTTTGTCTTTACAATTGTACTACTTGAAGGCCTCGGGCTGGACAGCAACATTTGTAAACCTTTCCAGACTACTTTATTAGTATAACTGTTTCACAGTTGCATTACTCTGTTTATATGACTGTCAGTGTCTAAACAGCTATGTGACGTGGCATATACAATTGTAATAGTATACAAATAAAGCTTTCCCATTTATGCAAACCCGTGTGCTGTGTTATATCCTTTTACCTCTCTGTAGGTATATGTTGCAGGCAACGATTGTCATTTGTATGGGTGGCTCATACAGTGTCCAGTTGTTAAGGTGGTAACTGTAGGCATTGTGGCTGTTCCATATTGTGTGCACCTTCTACATATGTATCTTACTATACATATCTCTGCATGTGTATGTGTAGTTACCTATATATATATATATATATATATATATATATATATATATATATATATATATAGATATATATATATAGATATGTATATATATATATATATATAGATATAGATATAGATATATATGTATATCGCTGTCTGCATATATGTGTCTGTGTATATGTATCCTAGGGAAGTTGATAGCTTCCAGATTGTACATTCCCTATGGGAGCCAGACTGTACTTCATGATATGTTACTGATACCAGCCTGACATCATACAGGTGGGATGGAATACTGTTAACATCTTTTGCCCATGTTGCGTCAGGGCCTGGTTATGGGATCTGCAACAGTTGGTAGTGTATTGCAAGATAAACATGTTTGGCTGTGGGGGTATACCTATTCATACAAGATGTATGTTGATTGGGGTCTCTCAACCCCATTAACGGTGCATGTGGACATATATGTTTTTATGTTCCCATTATCTACAGATGTATGTCCGTATATACCTATAAAGATATATGTATCTGCTTACATATATATAACTTGCTGTATATATACATATATATATATATATATATATATATATATATATATATATATATATATATATGTATGTATATATATTTCAATATTGTATCTATATCTACATATATAGATATTGTTTTAGCTATGTAGATATTAATATATATACACACACACTTACATCTACATGTTGGAATACATTCCCTGTACTGCTGAATGATGAGCTGGATGATATGTTTGTGAAAACATCAGGGTTATGTATATCTGACATGGCTTAGTGGTAAATCACTTTGGCTATGGTGTGCAGGGTCCTGGGTTTGAAGCTTCCACAGGCTGTTTATTTTGTTGCTGGCAGAACAAGGGTCATTGGATACAGCGTGATTAAGGCACTTTTGAGCAGTTGTAAGCAGGTTTGTGTAGGTTTCAGCAGTGGTAAGCACTGCTAACTTCCGGTTACAGTTTCTTATAGTCAGCTTCTAGATTGCTTAAGCAGTGTAGGCATTGCTTACCCCCACGCAAACAGGCTTAAACCAACTTACTGCTGCTTAAAAGTGTTTACTCCCACTTACCCCTGCGCTAATTTCTTTAAATGAAAAGAAGAAAGGGTTGATAGGAAAGTGGTGAAAAAGGGGCACAAAGAGGGAAAGACAGTAGGGAAAATAGCTAGGGATGTGCAGGAAGGGTGTGGGGAAGGTTCATAGCTGCCCATTTCTTCTACAGCAAGAGCTTTGCATATACACTGAATTTGGAAGTAGATTTGGACACTCAGACCCCTGGGAGAGGGGTGAGGACAACAATAATAAGTTGTGATGCCAATTAGACCTCATTACATGTGTCCAGTGGACATGTGTGCGAAATGAACAGCTATGTATAGGGCGAGATTTTTTATGGGAACAGGTTGCCCTTTTTAATTTTTTTTTCAGGTGAGAGTGGGATGTTGGGGAGGGATAGTAGGAATATTTGGGGAGCTAGGTTGGGTAGGTTAACAGACAAGACAAGCAAGATGCATACAGGGGCAGTATGTGACACATATGGGGGGTAAACACCTTAATGAGGAGGGGTGTTGGGAAATTGGAAAGCCCATGAGCCCCCTAGTGGAAACAGTGTGATTGAGGTCCCCACCCATGGGCAGTCACCACTGCACCTTCACAGCCCAGAAGGTGGCTATGCTGGGGGATGAGTTGCAGAGCCAGGATGACCCTCTAGTCATGACATGCAGCCCTCGAGCTGGCGTAGCAGATCACCAAACTGCTGGTTGAGCTCACTACGCACCACAACCCGGACCTGGCGACGGGTGACAGGTTCCTGTCCTCAGCCACTCCCAGTGGGGCGAGCCCCATCCCCTTCAGGCGGTTCCACCCGAAGGTGGTGCAGGACCAACGGACAGGGAGGTCCAAGGTTGAGTCCCAGATATGCTGGTGCCCGGTGCCACGACCAGCTGAGGTGGGACAGGTGGGTCCGCTGGGACCGGCCTTCCCAAACGTGCTATAGTGTTAAGAGATTATCATCATATGTGGGTTAGTAATAGTCAACACATTCCAGGGTTAGGTATAACAGCATGCATAGATATTCCCATTAACCCAGACACCAAATATGGAACAGTTGCATAGCAAACAGAACACATGTATATATGGGACCACAGTGGTAATAAGAACAGCATGCAGGTACATTGATGGCACTATGCCACCCATCTTGGAATAATTCAGTATAGCACATGCATGGCAACAATTAAAATATTTATCAAACAATAGGACATTATCAGATCATTGGAGTCATTACATACCGGTTGGGGTGGGTATGTTGTGTATTGTTGAAGATATGGTGGGGGGGGGGAGAGAAAGATGTCAATTAACAACTAGTATATTCCTGTAGTCCACATTACTTTCTTAGTCAGTGCTATTATCTGCACCTTACAGGTCTTACTACACTACCCTATAGCCTTAGTTTGGACAGTGATATGGCTGTTGTCATCGTTATACATGAACTGGTTTTACCTGCAATATACACCTCTTACCTGGTATACCTGTGGAGGGAATGTTTGTTAACACTAACTGTTTCTACACATACTCCCAGATTCTGGGTTGATGTTGTGCACATAGCTATCCAACTTTTTCTGCACAGACTCTGGCCATGTATTGACCACATCTAGGTGTACTGGGACATATCTAAAATATTGCCCTCTTCAACCTTTAGTGACTTGACACGCACATATACATGCTTTCCTACACAGTTATATTATGTAGCACAGTGTGGGTGACAGTGATCAGTGTTACTTTATTATTCAGAGAAACTGCAACACTCACAATTCCCTACAATACCAGAGTAAACAGTACCAGTACAGGGTATAATGGTTTTTATTTCTCAGCACAGTGTTCGTATCCAACGTACCTGTGGGAGCAATGTTTGTTAGCACTACCTGAATGTTGCCACACAAAGTTCCAGATTACACATTAGTATTATGCACATACATCTCACTCTGTTACTGTACAAACTCTGGTCACAGCTTGACAACATGGGGATATAGATAGGACATACTTGGTTTATTCCTTTCCTAACTGTTTCAGGAGTTGCTACAGTGACAGGTTTGTTCTCATAGATGTTTGACAACCACTTGTATTCCCTGTTTGCTGGCTAAACATCTGGGATCATCCCACATACTTACCAGGGGCACAGACAGCAGACATGGGCCCATATACTGGACATTCTGGTCTCACTGTACAGTTGTGGGGTATGATTCTGTATGCAGCCTACTTCCACTCCCAGGATTCAGACCATGCCTGTGTCTGCTACAACTTACACACTGTCCATCAGAGTTGTGTGTGCTATATAGATATTGCTGTATATCTCCTATCTGCTTTCTTTTTTATAATTCTTCTGTGCTTTTGCATTCTGTCCTCGTATTACAACACTACAGATTTCCTAGACAGTTATATTTTGTAGGACAGTGTGGGTGACAGTGATAAGTAATACATCATTATTCAGAGCAACTGCATCAGTCACAATGCCATACAATACCAATGTAAACAGTACCAGTACAGGGTATTATTCTTGTATTTCTGGGCACAATGTTGGTATCTGACAGACCTGTGGGAGAAATGTTTGTTAGCACTACCTGAATAATGCCACACACAGTACAAGATTCCACATTACTATTATGCACATACATCTCACTCTGTTACTGTACATGCTCTGGCCACAGCTTGACAAGATGGGGGTGTAAATGGGACATACATGGCTTCATACTTTCATAAGGTTTTGGGGAGTTGCTATTGTGCCAGCTTTGTTCTCATAGATGTGTGTCATCAGTTGTATTTCCTGTTTGCTGCCTATACGTCTGGGATCATCCCACTGATTTCCCAGGGGTACAGGTTGACAGGCAACAGATATGGGCCACTTTACTAGACATACTGGACATATCTATACAGTTGTGGGGTAGGATTCTGTATGCAGACTACTACCACTGGCAGGATTTCAACCATGGCTGTGTGTGCTGAAAAAGACAACAGTTTGCATCTGAATTGCATGTGCTGTTTGGGTTTTGTTGTCTGCCTTTTCCCTGTTTTCTATCTATGTGTCTCTCAGTTGTACTAAATGGCTCCTGGGGATTACACCAGTCATATACATATACAGGCATTCCTACACATTCTATTTATGGTGCACGGTGTGGGTAACAAGTGCTTCATACAACAGTACTATTACATGAATGCAAATCTACATTACCATATGATACCAGAGTATACACATGCAGTCCAGCAATTAGACCTTTTCTGTCAGGCTATTACGCTTTTATTTACATACATACTATATGAGTCTGTTCCTGCCATATTCTTTATTTCCTATGACAGTACATGCAAGAGTATTACTGACCTGCCTTGTGTCGCAACCTCTCCAGGCAACTGCCATGGGCCTCCTGGTTCATGGCCCACTCAATTGCAGCTGTGGAGGACATAAGGGGAATATTTATCCATACCTATCCATGATATACATGAGCTGGCAATTATTACACACATATTGGGGTGCTACACTCAGCTGGGAGATCCCCCACCATTCTAGCCTCTTGGATCCATTGCTCCAAGAGGTCCCCCTTACACCGCTTCAGGTTGGCATAGTGAAGCCTGACCTGCTCACCAGTTTGGGGTATGCCAGTGGCACTAGTGAGGTCACAGGTGAGATGGTCCCAGGCATCCACCTTATACTGGGAGCCCTGGTGCTGGCCTTGCAGCAGTCACTGCTCATGGTCTTTGACAAGGAGTTCTGACATGACTCTGGTTGGACTCCTGGATGCACCAACGCTGAACCTGAAAGCGCACACCCTCTCCCCTTCCTAACATGGTACCTGCAAGTGAAGCTACAACCAGTTATGAGATGTATTCCCACCTCTTGGGTTTAAGTAGGGCCGATTTCCCGCACTTTTTTGTGATTGGCCGGTTTTGAAAAGGCTAAGCTATGGGCAAACCTGCTTACCTAAGGTTGGCATTGTTTAAAGGGATATAGCACTGGGCACATTGAGTTAGCTGTCCTACATATTGCTTGCACCTCCTAAGCTGGCCTGTGCAATGCTTAGCATTGCATACATTTGACTTTGCATTATATTTTCTTTTTGGCATCGCTTTATTATGCATTACATCTTATATGTATGCCTGGTATCCATGATTTATATGTACGTACATTGTATGGGGTCCTTGTGTTTTATTTGGGACTTCAACACTCTATTACAATTACACCTGACTTCTGGGCTTACTGCTGTACTCTAGTTTACATATTTATATTATGTAGTGGGTTACAGAACATATGTCTGCATACTGATTCCTTTCACAGGTTCAGTTTGATTTTACTATAGTGAAGACTTGTTTGCTGATACCTCATTTTTCTGTACTGCTGTGCTGGCTTGGTGGTAAACTACTGTGACTATAGTGTGTAGTGTTCAAGACCTGCAAGGCTGTTTATTTTGTTGCTGGGCAGAACAAGGGCTGTTGGATACAGAGTGATTAAGGAACTTTTGAGCAGTTGTATGCGGGTTTGCATGGGTTTGTGCGAGGGTAAGCCCTGCTAACCTCCGGTTAATGATGCTTACAGAGAGTTAGCTTCTAAATTGGTTAACCTGTGTGCACATTGCTTACCCCTGCGCAAATGTGCTTAAACTTGCTTACTTCTGCCTAGATATGCTTACTACTGCTTATTGGTGCTTAAACTTGCTTACTGGTGCTTTATTCATTATGACACTGACACCTCACATGTGCATTTAATGCAGTACTCCAGTTCACAAATATATGTTATTTAACGGGTTATTCAACAAAAATATTGGTCATAACATGATTTGCCATGGAAAATGGAATGTGCTGCAGTGGGACTTGAACCGGGAATGCCTGCTCATAAGATGAATGCTCTGCCTACTACACTATTGCTATGCTGCTTCATTTGTATATATGTTCCTTGTTATCCTCTTCAGACATTTAAGCTGCATTAACTGTAGCTAAGCGATGGGCACACCCGTGCACCTATGGTTAGCTTTAATCGGATTTTTAATAAAAAAAAAAAAAGTTTTATTTATTTTATTTGTATTTACTTGCTGTTGTACACGAGGGGGAATGTTGGTGGGGATATGTGGACACCTATGAGCGATCTCGATCATTTCTTACGCCTTTCTGCTGTTCTTCATTGTGGGGGGGTGTATATTCTGAGAGCTCTGCTCTAAGATACGCCCCCTGCACTCTTACAGCTCTGTGTAAGCTTAGGAGCTCAGGCAGCACGCCTCATTAATATGCATGGTGTGCTGCTGTCCTGCTCCTAAATGGCCACTTCCGTGCAGGACTAACTTAGTCCTGCACGGAAGTTTAGTAAATCTGGGGGTATATCTAATTGAGTGCTTATATGTGGAAACACCAAAATCCTTACATAAAAAACGTACCCAAAATACCCATATATGAATAAATAAATGAATAAATAAACAATGAAAAAGCACCATAAAAATACCATAAAATAGTTATCAAATTGATCTTGACAGCCCAACATGTAACGCAAAGCAGCACATTATTTTAGTAAGCATATGAAACATATATATGTATATGTTTGAGCATAATACATAAAAATAAGTATAATACATACAATAAGGGTAGCACCAACAATAAGTGTGTGTATATCATTTCACAACTTATTTATATCTCCCTTATTACTCTGTGGCTGAATTAATCTAATTAATAATTAATTAGTAGCTGTTTTGGGGTTGGTTGCTAATAATCTGAGGGTTGGCAAAACAGAGATATGACATTCAACCCCAAATTATT
>NC_056740.1:70113461-70258461 GCF_019279795.1 Protopterus annectens | reverse complement strand
CATGCAGGTACATTGAAGGCAGCATGCCATCAATGTGGGAGTGTTTCAACATGGCACATGCATAGAAACAAATTTAAATATTTATCAAACAGTAAGGCATATGTCCCAACATTATATTTAATAGAGCACATACCGACTGAGTTGTGTATTTAGTTTATTGTTGCAGATATGGTGTGGAGGGGGGGAAGATGTCAATTAACAACTTGTATATCCGTGTAGTTCTCATTACTTTCCTAGTCAGTGCTGTGATCTGTACTTTACAGGTATTATTACACTACCCTATGGCCTTAGTTTGGACAGTGGTATGGATGTCGACAACTATATACATGAACTGAGTTTCACCTGCCGTAGATACCTCTTACCTGGTATACCTGTGGAGGTATTGTTTGTTAACACTACCTGACTGTTTCTACACATATTCCCAGATTCCAGATTGATGTTATGTACATACCTGTCCATCTTTTATTGCACACACTCCGGGCATGTCTTGACAACATGCAGGTGAAACCGGGACATATTTTGACTATTGCCCTCAAAAACCTTTGGTAAGTTGTACAATGACAGGTTTGTTTTCATAGACATTTTCCAAATATAGATTATCTTCCAAATAAAGCCCACTTTAGCGCACTTTTTCGCTTGTATTCAACTCAGCACAGCTCCTCGTGGTGTCCTGCAGAGTTCTACAAGCAGCAAAGAGCAAAAGAGTGACTTTTTCCTGATTTAAGTATTTTTTTCTGTTTTTTTGATTATTTACTGCTTAGCGACTGCATTTTCGCCTGTTTTATACAGCTCTGCATTCTATTTAAACTGTTTTTTGTGTTGATTAACTGTTTTGCACTTTTAATATAGAATATCTTCCAAATAAAGCCCACTTTAGTGTGCTTTTTCGCTTGTATTCAACTCAGCACTGCTCCTCGTGGTGTCCTGCAGAGTTCTACAAGCAGCAGAGAGCAAAAGAGTGACTTTTTCCTGATTTAAGTATTTTTTTCTGGCTTTTTGATTATTTACTGCTTAGCGACTGCATTTTCACCTGTTTATACAGCTCTGCATTCTATTTAAACTGTTTTTGTGTTGATTAACTGTTTTGCACTTTTAAAAAGTTAATTGTTGCTTAATTTTACCTGTAGGCTAACACACTCAAGTGCGCTAGCCGTTTAAAAGCATTTATAGCATTTACTGTCTGTTTTTCCTCTGTTTTCTGCAAAAAAAAAAAATCTTGTTTTCCCGCCTTACTGAACTAGAATAGTCCAGTCTTCAGAGTTTGCTGATCTCTGGGCTTTGTCTTGGTTCCTGTGCTATTCCATATCCTTATTTGGATAAAAGGAAGCGTCTTTGTTCACCAGTGGGAGTGGGGAGCACTGAGCAGCCTATTTGTCCCTAGAGGAGTGGTTCCAGCCAGAAACTTGTAGTCTATTGGCCATTTTGGGTCAATTCCTAGCTCTTTTCAGCCCCCTGTAATAAAGCCCGCTTTAGCGTGCTTTTTCGCTTGTATTCAACTCAGCACTGCTCCTCGTGGTGTCCTGCAGAGTTCTACAAGCAGCAGAGAGCAAAAGAGTGACTTTTTCCTGATTTAAGTATTTTTTTCTGGCTTTTTGATTATTTACTGCTTAGCGACTGCATTTTCGCCTGTTTATACAGCTCTGCATTCTATTTAAACTGTTTTTGTGTTGATTAACTGTTTTGCACCTTTAAAAAGTTATTTGTTGCTTAATTTTACCTGTAGGCTAACACACTCAAGTGCGCTAGCCGTTTAAAAGCATTTATAGCATTTACTGTCTGTTTTTCCTCTGTTTTCTGCAAAAAAAAATCTTGTTTTCCCGACTTACTGAACTAGAATAGTCCAGTCTTCAGAGTTTGCTGATCTCTGGGCTTTGGCTTGGTTCCTGTGCTATTCCGTATCCTTATTTGGATAAAGGGAAGCTTCTTTGTTCACCAGTGGGAGTGGGGAGCACTGAGCAGCCTATTTGTCCCTAGAGCAGTGGTTCCAGCCAGAAACTTGTAGTCTATTGGCCATTTTGGGTCAATTCCTAGCTCTTTTCAACCCCCTGCTATAAAGCCCGCTTTAGCGTGATTTAGCATGGAGTTGCCCATAGAGCACCATCGGGCAGCGCTGGTTAAACAAGGTTAAACCATTTCTGGCTCCGTATAGTCTGCTCTTCAATTTTTCCCTTAGAACTTCTCTACTTGCAATCTAAACAGTCTATTCTCTATCTTGAAAGCTCAGCACTTGCTCCTAAAGCATTTTTATATAGGTAAAGTACTTATATACTAAACAAAGTACTACATTAGCCTAGAATCCCCCTGAGTACCCATTTCCCTATAGGTCCCTTCTGACTCAGTTACACAGCAAACTTTTTCACTTTTTCTAGCATGTCGAAGGGTCAGTTGCTAGCGTCCTCTCCTGTTCAGCTGGTGAATCTGGGCATCTTGAGGCAATGTTACAATTGCCTCATGTACACAGACAACCCACTCCTTCTCCCACAAAACACAAATACATGTGAGAGATGCAACTATATAGCCAAACTGGAGGCTGAGCTCTCTCAACTCAGGACTGGCAAGACCAGACAGGAGGAGAAGGAAACCATGCACACCACAAACCCAGTTTCACATAGAACTATCACAACTGCAAAACAAACACATAAACACACAAAGACATACTCGGAGGCACTGATAAAAAATCTACCAAAACTACATAGGCCTCCAAAGCAGACACCCAAGCAACTGCCACCTCAAGACATAAGACATGCAACACATATTTCTCAAAGTCAGTGTGCTAAGCAGTCACAGCCCTTAAGGCCAAACACAATGCCAGACACACTTGTTATAGGTGAATCCATAGTCAGACACACTGACGTCCCACTCACCAGACTGAACAAGGAAAAGATCACAGTAAGCTGCCTGTCGGGCGCTAGAATCCGCCACATAACACAAGCACTCAGGTCACTCCACAGCAAGTACAAGTATGACTCAGTCATTGTCCATGCCGGTGTGAACGACCTGAGACATACCTCCCTGGACTACATGAAAAGAGACATAGAGGAGCTCTCAGATTATGTAGCCCAGGCCGGTATGACCCTGACCCTGAGCAGTATCCTACCCTCACCAAGAATGATGCCACAATACAGAGACAAAATGATCAGCTTTAATAATTGGCTTAATTACTGGTGTCATTCTAAGGGGATCCAATGTCTGTCTGCCTGGGATGACATGCTTGACAAGCCATGCTGCTTCGCAAGGGACGGCTTGCACCTGTCACCCCTGGGCTTCCGGATATTGGCAAAGGCTCTTGCCACCCCCATAGTGCCTTTTTTAGGCAAGGCCCAAATGATAAACCTACCACCCTAGAAAACAAAAATGGAAAAAAACTAAGGGTAATACTGCTCAATGCCAGAAGTCTAAACCTCATGATGCACGCCCTTGAAGCCCTCCTCAGTATGGAGAACATCGATGTCTGTGCTGTGACTGAAACCTGGTTCAAGGCTCCTGAGAGCACCCCAGCACTATCAGGTTATACCTCATATAATGCGTTCCGGCCCCAAAATCCGGACCGAACCACAAAAGGAGGGGGGGGTATCCATATTCATAAAGGATACCCACACCTCCAGGTTAGTGGCAACGCACGAAGCATCAGAGACCATCCAGGTGCAATTAACCATAGGTAAAACTGCCCTACAGTTTGTAGCATGCTACAGACCACCCTCTCAAACTCAGGAAACCCACACAGCCTTCCTGAAGACACTGGAGAGTATGAATGTCTCTCCAAACACCATCATATTGGGTGACTTCAACTACCCAAACATAGACTGGGAACATTACTCAAGCCCCAACAGCCTAGCCCAAAGGTTCCTGGAGTTCATAAACTCAAATGCTATGGAACAACTAGTCACCATTCCCACAAGAGGAGAAAATATACTAGACCTGATCATCACAAACATGGGGACAAAATGCTCCACACCGGAAGTATATCCCTCATTGGTGAGATCAGACCATAAATTAATCTCAATGGAGATCCACATCCCGCCCCCAACCCCAGCAAAAAAGACCACAGTGAAGAACTTCTCAAAAGCAAACTTCACACTTCTTAAGACTGGAGTGGTATCCTTCAAGGCCCCTGAGCCAGTGGAAACCACAACCCACGCTGCTGAAACCCTTACAAATGCCTTCCACGAGCACCTCCAGGAATGTATGGATCAAGCAATCCCTAATAAAATCAAGACCCTTTCCACCAAAGGCAGGCGCCCGGTCTGGTGGACCCCAGCCATAAACAAACTCTACAACAAGAGGAGAAAGCTACTACATGACAGAGCAAAATCCCTAAAAGGGAAGGCATCTTTGATCAATACTAGCAAAAAACTACGATCACTCATAAAATCATCCAAGGCCAACTTTGAGAGAAAAATCGCTAAAGACACAAAAGACAATCATAAGGCCTTCTTTAGCTATGTTAGAAACCTGGGTGGAAACTCCCAGATATGCTCAGAATTAGTCCAAAATTATACAAAAATCACTGAACCCACAGACATTGCCAACATACTGGCAGACAGGTTCAGTGCAAATCCCCCCAAAAGGAGAAATATCTATCCCACCAGAGTCTAGCCTCCCAAACATCTCAGATGCCCAGGTGAGAGCTGCTCTCTCTAAAGCAAAAAACACAGCATCAATGGGACCGGACGGTGTCCCCGGCTGTGTGCTACATGAACTCAATGAGGAACTAAACCCACACATAAGGCTGCTGTTTAATCTTAGCCTTACTACAGGATACATACCCAAAGAATGGCGTACGGCAACTGTGGTCCCACTCCACAAAGGCGGTGCTTCTACGGACCCTGGAAATTACCGCCCCATAAGCTTGACGAGCCTTGTCTGCAAGGCTATGGAGAGGATCATAATGGAACTCATAAATAAAGACATTGGGGACCTACAGACACCAGATCCTACCCAATTTGGCTTTGTCAAGGGCAGATCCTGCCTCTTAAACTTGGTCAACTTTTTTGAAACAGTCACTAAGGCCATTGATGAGGGTAAGGCAGTTCACACAGCCTACCTTGACCTAGCAAAAGCGTTCGACACAATACCCCACTCGGGCATCATAGAAAAGCTCACCAGCTTAGATGTAAACCCATATGTCAGGTTGCAAACTGGCTCAAGGACAGAACCCACAGGGTTAGAGTTGCTGGTGCCATGTCAGACTCTAAGCTGGTCACGAGCGGTGTCCCACAGGGCTCAGTCCTGGGCCCCCTCTTGTTCAGCATTTATTTTTCTGAAGTGCAGGCAAACATAGGGGGATTGTGGCTGACAAAATTTGCAGATGACTGCAAACTGGGCACCATAATTGACACTCCATCAGACACAGACATCCTCCAGAGAGGTCTCATAGAAATGGATAACTGGTGCCAGAGCCATGGCCTTAAGCTAAATGCCAAAAAATGTATAGTCATACCCTTTGGGAAAAACAAGGTAACCCCTAATTACCACATAGGTGGTAATCCATTAAACACTGAAGAAGTTATCAGGGACCTGGGGACCCAAGTTGACAGTAACCTCTCTTTTGACACTCACATTGCCAAAGTGGTTAGGAAGACCTTCTACATTGCCCACCTGATCATGAAGGGATTCACATCCAGATCAGGAGAGGTCATTGTACCCTGTACTCTTCACTTATCAGACCAATGATTGAGTACAACGTCCCATTGAATGTACCTTACCCGACACCTGCAGCAGTTGGAAAGACCCCAAAAGTTCCTCACCAAAAGGATAAAGGGCTCAAACATATGTCATACGCTGCCCGACTGAAGAAACTCCAGCTCTATTCAGTCGCATACCGTCTGCTCAGAGGTGATCTGTGCCTGACATACAAGGCCATGTCCAACCCGGAATTAATGGACATGCTCCACCTCAAAAAATCCAAATCCACCAGAGCCACGAGAGCAAGAGACTTAAACCTCAACAAGGATATAAATAGGACGTGCTGGAGGGACAGATTCATCACCCAGAGACTCCCTACACTATGGAACAGAATCCCAGTCCATGTGAGGCAGAGCCCCTCACTGACTCTGTTCAAGAGAAATCTTGACGAGTGGATGGGAGATCGTAGGTTTACCCCGGGAATCATCTCTGTGTCACTGCTGGACAGAGGCACAGCAAACTAATGGGTATAGTATTCTCATCCTAAGGGGTGGTGAAAGCCACACACACTCTGGCTAGGCTTATAAATGCCCTAGGGCAGATAGCCTAGTATGAACCTATGAACCTATATGTACAGGCCTGACAGTCAGTTATATGACATTAAATGCTGCCTACATGTCAGAGATTAGCACGCTGATATTCCAGGGGGACAGGGTAATAGCCAGCAGATATGAGCCAATTTACTGGACATTCTGGACAATTCTGTACACTTGTTGGGTATGATTTTGCATACAGCTTGCTACCATTCCCAGGATTCGAACCATGGCTGTGTCTGCTAAAAATAAAACAGTGTCCATCACAGTTGTGTGTGCTATACAGATATTGCTGTGTAGCTCTTCTCTGATTTCTGTCTATATGTCTCCCATGGTTTTTCAATCTGACCTTGTAATTATAACACTCTTATAGAAGGTTTCCTAGACAGTTTTATTATGTAGCACAGTGTGGATGACAGTGATGAGTAATACCTTATTATTCAGAGCAACTGCAACACTAACACTGCCATACAATACCAGAGTAAACAGTACCAGTCTAGGATTTCAATCTTTTATTTCTAGGCACAGTTTTCATACCTGACAGACCTGTGGGGGGAATGTTTAACACTACCTGACTGTTGCCACACATATTACCAGATTCCACATTATTATTATGCACATACGTCTCACTCTGTTACTGCACACACTCTGGTCACAGCTTCAAAACATGGGGGTGAAGATGGGACATACTTTGTTTATTACTCTCATAACATTTTGGGGAGTCGCTAGAGTGACAGGTTTGTTCTTATAGATGTCTGACAATCAGTTGTATGTCATTATTTGCTGCCTAAACATCTGGGATCATCTCACTGATTTGCCAGGGGGACAGGGTGACAGGCAGCAGATATGGGCCAATTAACTGGACATTCGGGACATATCTGTACAGTTGTGGGTATGATTCTGCATACAGCTTACTACTACTCCCAGGATTCAAACCATGGCTGTGTGTGCTAAAAATACAACAGTGCCCGTCTCAGTTGAGTGTGCTATTTGTATTATGTTGTATATCTTTTCACTGTTTTCTGTCTAAGTCTCTCTCAGTTGTACAATATGCCCTCTTGTGATTACAATAGTCATATACAGACATTCCTACACATTTTATTTATGTAGCACAGTGTGGGTAACCATGATTAATACAACAGTACTATTAAGAGATTGCAACACTACATTAACATATGATACCAGAGTAAACAGAGGCAGTCTAGCAGTTAGACCTTTATTTTCAGGTTGTTAACCTTTTATTTACATACAACCTATATAAGACTCTTCTTGCCATACTGTCTAGTGTAATCAGTACATGCCTTAAACAATACAGGTTTTATACTGGCAATTAACTTTGTACTATTTTTAGCTTTATTTCTTATGACAGTACATGCAAGAGTATTACTAACCTGCCTCGCGACGCAACCTCTGCAATCTACAGGCATGGGCTTCCTGGTTCACAGCCCACTCGTCTGATGCTGTCAAAGACATAAGAGGAATATTTAGCCATACCTATCCATAATATACATGAGCTGGTAATTATTAAACAGGTAGTGGACTGATACTTACACATGACTGGGACATTCCCTGTCCGAAACCTCTTGGATCCACTGATGCCTGACCTGCTCACCAGTTCGAGGTATGCCAGTGGCACTGGTGAGGTCATAGGTGAGACAGTCCCAGGCTTCCGCTTTATATTGGGAGCCTGGTACTGGCTCTGCAGCAGTCTCTGGTCATGGTCTTTAACAAGGAGTCATGCCATGACTTTGGACTCCTGGATGCCCCAGCACTGCTCCTGAAAGTGCACTCCTTCTCCCACACCAGTCATAGTGCCTATAGGAGGAAGCTGCAACCAGTTATGAGATGTATTCCTGCCTGTTGGGTTTAACTAGGGCCGATTTCCCACACTTTGCTGTGATTGGATGGTTTTGAAAATGCTAAGCTATGGGCAAACCTGCTTACCTAAGGTTGGCATTGCTTAAAGAGGTATACCAATGGGCAAACTGATTTAGCTGGCCTACACATTGCTTAGACCTAGTAAGCAGGACTGTGCAAAGCTTAGCATTGCTTAATTTTTAATTTGCATACTATTTGCTGTTTGGCATTGATTTATTACTCATTACATGTTATATATGTGTTTGGTATCTATGATTCATGTGTACGTACACTGTATGGGGTCCTTGTGTTTACTGGGGATTTCAATACTTTATTACAATGACACCTCACATCTAGACTTAATACATTACTCCAGTTCACATATTTATGTTATGTAGTAGGTTATACAACATAAAACTGTATATAGATTCCTTTCACATGTTAAGTTTAATATTCCTATAGTGAGGACCTGTTTGGTGATACCTCAATCCTGTGTACTGCTGTGATGGTTTACTGGTTAATTACTGTGACTGTAGTGTACAGGGTCCTGGGTTCAAGACCTACAAGGGCTGTTTATTTTGTTCCTGGGCAGAACAGTTGCTGTTGCATACAGAGTGATTAAGGCACTTTTAAGAAATTGTAAGCAGGTTTGCTCAGGTTTGCATGATGGTAGGCAAAGCTAACCTCAATATTAACTTCAATATTGCTTAACCTATGTGTGCATTGCTTGCCCCCACACAAATGGGCTTAAATCCGCTTACTACTGCTTAAATATGCTTAATCCCACTTACTACTACTTAATAGTGCTTACTCCCGCTTACCCCCGCACTAATTTAGACAGAAATGTAAAATGGCTCTTGGGAAGGTGGTGGATTTGGGCACTCTATGGATTTATCATTCATTACACATTTGGGTTCATATTACTTTATGGAAAGATAACGTAATCGAACGATCAAAACTTCAAAATGGCAGCATTTCGAAGCTTGTATTGTGGGGGGCTGCACCCCCCACCCCCCCGCTAAATATATATTCCAACTCCGAGATCACACTGTAGTGAGGAAAGGGCAAATATTTCAATCCTCACTGTACTGCGATCCCACAATGCGATCTTCGAAATGCTGCCATTTCGAAGTTTTGATAATTTGATTACATTATCTTCCAATAACATAATAGGAACCCACACATTATACCTTCAATTTGTATCCCTGATTCATGTGTACATATACTGTATGGGGCACTTGTGTCTATCTGTGGATTTTACATCATTATTACAATGACACCTCACATCTGCATTTAATGCAGTACTCCAGTTCACAAATATATGTTATTTAGTAGGTTATGCAACAAAAATATTGTTCATAAAGTGGTTTGACATGGAAAATGGAATGTACAGGAGTGAGACTCGAACTGGGAATGACTGCTTGTAAGGCGAATGATCTGACCACTACACTATTGCAGTACTGCTTCATTTGCATATATCTTGATATTTATCTTCTTGTGCCATTTAAGCTGCAGTACACGTAGCTAAGTAATGGGCAAACCCACGCACCTATGGTTAAATTTTATCTGTTTGATAAAAAAATGTTACTTGTTTATATTATTATATTTTAGCTATTGCTCTTATAAACTTGGGGGTGTGTTACTGGGGGTATGCAACCCCCTATGAGCAGTCTTGCTCATTGTTATTGCTAAACTGCAGTTCATGATTGCAGGGGCGTGTATATTGTGAGAGCTCTGCTCTCAGACACGCCCCCTGCACTCATCCATGCTCCGCATCCGTTTAGGAGCTCAGGCAGTGCACCTTTTTTAATATGCATGGTGTGCTGCCGTGCTGCTCCTAAACGGTTGCTTCCATGCAGGACTAAGCTAGTCCTGCATGAAAGATTACTAAAATCGGGGGTTCATTTTTTGCCAACAAATCTATTGCATTAAGCTTTTCACCAACCACTGATACACCATCTACCGAAAAAGTAGAGTTGCAGCTTTCTATATGGTAAACTTTCTTTTTTGAGTGACCTTTCTTAATAAATGAATAAAACTTTCTTGATTTACAAAGCTTATGAAAGTGGTTCCATTTTTTTTTACACTTGTAGCATTGCTGGCCAAATGTTAACATTGTTAACCATTGTGATTGGCACCACAATTATGACAGTTAATGAGACTTGACTTGGGTTTTGCTAACTCACCCTTATGCTGCACTGAGCATGTCCGCTTTACTGCGCTAGTCTTGGAACTTGCTGGAAAGGTATGGGCTGTCCCTGGAAATCCTGCTGGGGCTGCAACTACCATGTGCTTGGGCATATTTCTGTTAGCCGCATGCTGCATGCTGTGTATGACTGCTCTAGAGGCTGCTAAAACCATGCTCTTATCACTTGCAAGCATATTTGTGTGCCTTTCTGTAAACTCGTGTATTTGACAAATCTCTACAGCTTTGCTCAATGTTAAGTCTCGAAGCAAAATCTTTTTTACTGCAGCATTATTAACACTATACACAAGCCTGTCTTTTATTAACTCATTTTTCAGATTACCAAATCTGCACATTTTAGCTTTGTTTCTGAAGTCAGTAATATGAGCTGTAAAAGTTTCTCCTGGCTTTTGGTCTCTCATATAAAATGAGTGCCTCTCCAATGTAACATTTGTCTGGTGGTTACACATTTCTCTAAATTTACATTTGAAGCACTCAGGGTCCTCCCTTGATTCACCTTGTACAACAATATGGTGTTTTTCCCTTCTCCTGCATCTACAGCTGGTGCATACACAAATAAATGCTCTCTTTCAATAGTTTCTGACCCTGCTAGATTAAGAAGAATAAATGCCCTCGTATGTGCATCTTTATCAGAAAAAGCTGCTTGTATGAAAATATCTTATTCCTGCTCAAATACTCTCCAATTCTCTGCAATATTAAGACCAAACACAAGTGGCCTGGGTCTGTGAAATGCCTCTGCCATGCCAACACACAGTAATAAAAACTCTTGAAGTTATGTATGAAAATGCACACAGATACATCAAAAATCTATGTCAGAAACTTGTAATTATGCTCAACAGCACAACAGACTCTCCAAAATAACTGCACTTTGTGAAATAAGTTTCCATAGCGCAAGAACACTTTGAAATAACTGTAGTTTGTGAAATAAGTTTCTGTAGCACAAGAACACTTTGAAATTACTGTACTTTGCAAAATAACTCTGTACAGTGTAAGAAACACTGTGAAATTACTGCACTTTGCGGAATAACTCTACTTTCCACACAGTAAACACTTCAAAATAATTTTACTGTAACAAAGCACACACTGCAAATGCTTTGCACACTCTGAGATACTTCCAACGACTCAAGTTATACTCTGAATAGCTTTAGTCAATGCAAAATAATAGCTCATATCAAAAAATGTAGTCGTTTACTAAAAAAATGCAGCCGCTTTGCTTTTCTATGCTTCCTTTGCCCTTTTATTGTATTCATTATGCTTGTTTTACTTTTAACATGCTCGTTCTGAAAATCAGATGTAGTTCTGAATGCACTCATAAGTATTTCGAATAACTTTATCAAATATCATGGATTTGAACATTTCATTTAATCAATAATGTGGTGTGTGTGTGCTTTTCGTTGAATTAATAATACTTTTTGTGCTTTGCATTTGATTAATAAAGCGTTTTGTGCTTTGCAAATGCTTTGTATCATTTTCTTTATGAAATAAATCATTTATGAGTTTTTTGTTACCTGAAATTTGTTTTTGACGTTTTTCAATCATTTGAGGAGGATGGGATGAAACTTCCAAAACCACATTATTTGGATATGCCACTCCTGGTACCATGTTCTTTTAGACATGTCACTTCTGACATCATGTCGCTCATCCAGTCTGGATAAAGCAGATTGTGGGTTCGGTTCAAGGAGCTTTATTATATACAAACAAATCAGGATTGAGGCTTAGTAACTTAAACTTATAAACAGACAGACTACTGCACTCATACATGTTAACACTCTGGCTATTCACTCAAAATGGCACTGCTGCCTGCACATGCTCTCTATTTATACACATGCCCTCACTTTGAAATGCTTCTTAAAGTTACAACACATGTTCTGTTCTACAGTTGTGGACAAAGCTAAAGAATACCTTGTGATTGTCTTTGGCCTGGGAGACTAAAGTTACTTCAGATTTGGCTTTAGTAAATTTTATTTGTTCTCTGAGTTGTTTGTTTATTTGATGGTAGTGCTTTTATCCTGCTGGGTGCTGCACCTCCTAATTTTTGCCATGATTTTTTCCTTTTCTTATACAGCCTATTGATGTTGTGATTCTACCAGGGTGGCTTGCCTTTTGAGTTAGTTCTGTACTTCTTCCTGGTGGGTACAGCTGCCTCTATGCAGCTATTAACATGCTTGTGTAGGGCTTCTGCGAATAGTTCTGCATAGGCAGCAGTGTTCTCAGGGTTTATGGGGGCTTGAAATGTTGCCAGGTTATCTCTTAATAGCAGGAAGTTATCCTTAATAGTAGTTCCTGAATATTCCAGGGTTAGCTAGGGTTCCAGGTTTTATTTTTACTTCAAAGGAGACATTTTTTGTGGTCTGACCTTATATATTGATATATAGTTAGATCACTTCTGTCTGGTGTAGCGTGAATAACAATTTTCTAGAAACACTACTTTCCCCAATTTTTAATAATTTTCCTTCTGCCACAATTTTGTCAGGAGCAAGTCTTTCAGCTGGAACAATTGCTTAACTATGGAACATATATACAAAGTGCCTTCTCATTTAATAAATCCTGCTGTGGACCACCAGTCCAGTTGCTTTTTTATACTTTCATAAAATTAATGAAGCCCACTTCTCTAGTTTATCTGGTATGGTAAAAAAAGTTCAGTTTTTTTCTGTGTTCTGTCTTCTAACTCTACACTTTTTGAAATTGTTTTCTTGCTTGCCAGCGTTTCCTTCATTTCACCCTCTGATTTTTTAGTTTAATTAGTTCGTCTGAATGGATGAAGCCATCTCATGTATCAAAACTGAATCTTGAACTTTTTTTTGGACAGTTGCGAGATTCTTCGCAGCCAGAGTTTTTTCTTCGTTATATTGTTTTTTATCTGTTTGATTCTTCTCTTACTTTCTCCAGTTTCTTCCTTGCTCACATCCAGGCAGTCTCATTTCTAGCCGGTGGCTGAATGTTACCCAAATCGATAACTTGTATTGTTTTTTTTTTTTCACAATTTCTATTTGGAAACTAGGATAACTCTAATCTACTTGTCATTCAGTGTGTCTCCAGCTTGAAAGCAGCTGAGAAGTATGAAATAGGAAGCCAAAGCTAGGACTGGGAGTGTTGTAACCAATTGTCGCAGAGTATCAGGGGTGGTGTTTGATAGAAGAATGCCAAAGAAGCTCAAAAGTGAGGAGCACAAAAAAGTGATGCAGCCAGTACTTCTATATGACACAGAAGCCTTGGCAGTGAAGACAAAGGAGTTGAAGATAAGTGAGGTTGCAGAGACATAGTCCTTGAGATGTGTGGCATGATGCAGACTGTGGGAAAGATGAAGAAATGAGGGTATTGGAGACAACCAAAAATAGTTTCAACTGCAGAGAAGGTCAAAAAGAATGGATTATAATGGTTTGGTGACTTGCACAGGAAAGCAGAAGACTATCTGGTGAAAAAGATTTGGGAGTGATAGGAAGAAAGCAAGAGAAAACAAGGACATTCGGCCAAAAGATGGATGGATTTCATTAGAGAAGACCCGAGGCAGTCAGGCATGACTCTAAAGAAAGTAGGAGAATAGCACTGAATCAAGAGACAAGGCAACTGTTGATGCAACACCTTGACCCCATGTATAAATTGGGGGAAAAGGGGGCTGATGATGATGACTTTCTTTTGGAAACTCATGTTTTTGTACTTCAGCAGAAGCTAATATATTTTCATCTTCCGTGATACTAGAGTTATTTTCAGCACATTGCTTTTTCTTACCTGTTTTACTTTTCATTTTTCCTTTACAAGTAGTTTAAAACTTCACAAGAAATTTCACTAGGCTTTCAGTCCACAAGTTCTACAGTACAAACAAATTTTAAATTCAGAATGTTTACCAGGTTTGCGCACAGTTTTCTTGCTACTGGTACACAGTCATTCCACAGCAGTGAATCCTTTTCTATTAACAAATAGGGTTTAACTAGTAGTACCTTAGATTCAAGGCTGGCCTTTGGTCAGCTGGTGCCCTAGGCAAAAGGGCTCCTCAACAACCCCCTCCCACATCACTCCATGGCTCTATCCTGGTCTGCCTACACCATCCAGATGACTTCTTTCTTCCTTTTTCTCACAGCTTGCCTTACTCTTCAGGTTTTTCTGTATTCATTCAACATATTTAAAAAAAAAACATTTCTTTACTACAAAAAAATAAACAAATAAATATTGGAAAATCACCCCTGCTAGAGCGGTGCCCTAGGCAGCCACCTAGTTGGCCTAGGTCTAAGGCCGGCCATGCTTAGCTTGTGCTTGATTCAGAATACCACAGCAAATAACAGTTAATTTGTAAATGTTTTGGTTTTATACAATTCTTTCAGTGTATTTAATTACAATTCTGTACTGCAATTTTGTCAACATTCTTTACAGCATACAATTCCCAACAGCTTCTTTTATAGACTAATTCACAACTTGTTAGTGAAAACAATTTTGTGGAAAATACCTTTATGAACCATTCAAAAAGCACTAATCAGTTAATAGAATTCATGAATATTGACTGAAACACCAATGATATGCCTTACAACTTCTTTCAAAAAAGACCCCTTTTTCCATCAGCCCTTGTTAACAGTGTGCCCCAATATAGTAATATAGCACTTTTATCAGCCCTTGCATTGTATATTCAGAACAGTTATATTTTACTGTCACAATTTTTTGTGAAAGAGTTCCCATTTATTGGTAGACTTTTTCTGTAACAATGATTTCATGTGCACAGAACTACTGCATAGTTTCCTAGAAAGCAATAATAGCTTGGACTACTGGGGGCAATCCTATCTATGATACGTGCTGATGACCAGGTACCTTTAACACATTTGTATGGGGCCTAATATAGTCATTCTTTCTTAACCACACATTCATAGTAAGAAATTTGTTCTTTGCAAAACTTACATTTTTATATAGTGGCTCAAACCTCATTTTTTTTTTAGCTTGTGGTGAACTTTCTGGAGATTACGTAGATGATATTACTGACCCTTGTCTCTCAACAGAAATTATGCTAATAATATTGTATATTAATTATTACCTGAAGTTCTTGGTCCTTTGTCTTCTGCCAAGATACCTTTCAGAAAAAAAATGACAGATAGAATGGAGTGATAGCTTCTTGAAGATTCATCTATTTCCATCTACAGGTGTGATGTCCTCTGTCTATGGTAATAGGCACTGTGCAGTACACAACACTGGTTTAATGGAAAATATTACATTTTTATAGATACTCAAATGTTGTGCTTTTCCTTTTTTATTACAAGTTATTTGGCTGCTGGCAGCTGGCAAAGAGAACTAAAGCTCTCTGATATTAAGGAACTGCTTCCTGTGTCAAGGGTATAGAGTTTGATTCCTTCCACTTTCATTTGCCTCCTGTGTGACTCTGTGCAAATCAGTTAAACAGACTGCACTCACAAGATGTCCCTGAAAAAGGACAATCATATTCAATGGAGTAGGCTTGCCTAGTCAAGTAATTAAAAAACAATTCTATTGCACCTTAAATAATATTCCAGCCCTTTCTTGCCTCCACAACTCTGTGTTCTTTAGATGGTAATCAGTTTAGGAATTTATGAACATTTGAAATTTTGAGCCTGGTATTTTACTTTACAGTACCTTCTTAATCTGCAGATTTCTTAGCTGCGATATGTATAGGCTGTGGCCTTGTTATTGTCATTTTGTACATGACACTCGTAATGCCTTGATGGAATACCAGTTTTAATCAATCCTCACTATCCACCGTCTTCTAAATAATATACCTTTACTACTTAGCACATGTAGATAGAGCACTTGCATTTATTTTCATACGTCACTGGCAGATTGATTTTTACCTTCAGGGCCAGATTTGTACTGATGTATTTGTAAACATTTTCTTACCATCAGTAAACGGCCCACTGGTGCACAGATAAAGCATCCATATATGCCACTGGCATTCTACATTTGACAATGAACCTTGAGAGTTGGAAGAATCAGCTGGGGTATAGGGTGATGTTTTCCAGCTTTTCTTTCCTGTGATGCAGGTGTGGGATTACACAGTATCTTTGCAACCTCTAGTAGAGATCAATGATCTTACACACCAGCTTGAGAAGAAGGGAGAGTGACAGGTTGTTTAATGCATGACATATAGCCACATATTACATGTGTGCTGACATCATTACATGACAGGCTCTTGATCTGAACCAGCCACCCCACTCTTCACTCATCCACAGAGACCCACAGAGTCCTCATTCCCTTGATTTGGAATAAGTAGACATTTGGCACGGCCCTTCAAGAAGTCATGATGCCTGTCAGGTGATGGAATAGGTCTGAGATTACCAGGAAGGCACTATATTTGTACTCAGGGAAGGAAGTTGGAGAAGGGAAGCAAGTCAAAAGACAGGACTTGCTGTGTGTGCAATGAGAGAATAAATAATAAATGAATACTTAATAACTTTTGGATGGCACAGTATTGCAGTGGTATCATTGTCACCTCAGAGCTAGAGGTTCTCTGGTTCGATTCTTGGATGGGGTTCCTTCTGTGTAGAGTCTGCATGTCTTCCTTGTGTATGGTTCCTCTCGGTATTCTGGTTTCCTCCCACATTACAAAGACATGCATCTAGACTGTTTCTCCCTGGGCCTCCTCTGAAAATTGGCTTTGTTCCAAGTCGGACTTTCCCAGTTAACAAATGATAAATCAATCATTATCAGTGCTACTTCTGTATCTAATTAATTCTTAAAGTCACCTCTGTTACCTTTGGAGTAACAAGTATGATTTTATAATAATATTTTTCTTACATTACAGAAATTATATGTGCATTTGCTTAGCTTTCTGTTGTACTTTTGAGTCATAGGTTCATAGATTAGTACTAGGCTAACTGCTCTTGCGAGCCATTTTAAGTTTAGCCAATTATCTCCTGTGAGATTCAAACCCTGTACCTTGCGTTTGTAAAGCAAACACCTTAACCATTAGGCCACCCTCCCAACAGTCCCTGAGTCTATCAATCAGTCTCAGTAGCAATCACCTTATGTACTTTACATTAATGCCATTTTTTTGCACTTTAATTATATATGTTGCTCTCTTTTTATCAGTCTTTCCTACACACTTATTCAGTGTGTTTCTCATTCTTTTTATTTTCAGTTAAACCTACAATCACAGGAATTGTATGACATCTTGCCATAATAAAAACATGCTTGCTTCTTGGTATGCTTCACAAATACCTTATTAAGTTTAATTCATATACAGGTTGCTGCATTTCAAATGCATCCCATGCAGATTTTTGCATTGCAATTAGACTGTTTAGGAAATAACCTAATGTTAAATATTTTGACAGTAACCTTGTTTGTATGACCCTGAAAACTACATGACACACACCAATCTATCCCTTAACATATGAAACCAAAAAAAAAGGAGTAAAAAGGACTGCAGTAACAAAAAAAAAGACAATATAACAAGATAAAACTGCAACTGGACAATAAACACACACATATGTTTACTCCTCAGTTTAGCCTCAAAAACAGACTTCTTTAAAACTGAGGCAAAATAAACAATCATTATTGTATATACAGACTTACAATCACATGACCAAATAAACAATATACATTTAAAAAGAAACACATTTAAAATAACTTAAACAAAATAAAATAACTTATCTAAAAAATTGAAATTAAATTGTCCATCATAAAAAAGCCTAATACTAATACATATAAAAACTAAACCTGCATTTCTCAATTACTCTTATATTTTTAGTATTCCTTAAATTTAGAACACATTCGATATTCAAATGATCATTCAACCCAATAGAAGGCCAGCATCAAACCTAATCAGCCATTTTAACTCTAATACCTCTCAAGAGTTGTTCAAATCATCCCCGATACACCATTTATTACCGTATCAATAAAAAGAAATAAAAACTTCTTAAAAGACTGACAAACCAAAGAATGTTTAGCTTATGCATTAGTAACATTACTGCTCTTAATAGCATAATGATGGTCACTAATGCATTCATTAAGCTACCTGATAGTGTTATCAATGTAAAAGCTGTCATGTTTCACATAAGGCACAATAAATTGCACCTTCAGTGGTATAAATGCATCTACAATTAACTGTATACTTTACACCTTTAATGGACACAAATTGTACTTTTTATGTCCACACTGCTACTACTAGATCTACCACAACCATGTTCCAGTAAAACTTTAAATTATTCCCTCTTTTATTAACAGACACAAGAGCATTGTCAATTTTACTTATAATATCTGAATGTCTGTAGAACAGCTTCCGGTTGCTCCAAACTATGTTTTTAATACCCTTACTATCGGTACTTTAAGTCAACACAAGGGAATTTGTAAAGTCTTCCTTTTAGGTTCATAGGTTCATAGGTAGATACTAGGCTATCTGCCCTAGGGCATTTATAAGCCTAGCCAGAGTGGATTTGGCTTCCTCCTCCCTATTAGATTAGCTTACTGTGCCTCTGTAAAGTAGGTCACAGAAGGTACCCTTTTACGATTAGTTTACTGTGCCTCTGTCTAGCAGGGACACAGAAGAGATCCCAGGGGTGAATTTACGATTTCCCATCCACGTGTCCAGATTTTGCTTGAAGAGGGTCAGTGAGGGGCTATGTCTAACATGAATTGAGATTCTATTCCAGCGTGAGGGGAGCCTCTGGGAAATGAATCTGTCCCTCCAGCATGTCCTATTTATTTTTGTGCTGAGGTTTAAGTCCCTGGAGCGTGTAGCTCTAAGGGACTTGGATTTTTTGAGGTGGAGCATGTCCATTAATTCTGGGTTTGACATGGCTTTGTACGTCAGGCATAGATCGCCTCTGAGTAGGCGGTAAGCAACTGAGTAGAGCTGGAGTTTCTTTAGTCGAACTGCATAGGACATCTGTTTGTAGCCCATGATCCTCTTGGTGAGGTACTTTTGGAGTCTCTCCAGTTGCTGCAGGTGTCGGGTAAGGTACATCCGAAAAGGGGCATTGTATTCAATTATGGGCCTGATGAGTGACGAGTAGAGGGGCACAATGACCTCTCTTGATCTAGATGCGAACCCTTTTGTGATAAGGTGGGCTATATAGAAGGCCTTTCTAACCACTTTGGCAACGTGATTATCAAAGGAGAGATTACTATCTACGTTGGTCCCCAAATCTCTAATTACTTCTCCCGTACTTAATGGATTACCACCTATGTGGTAATTTGTGGGCACCTTGTTTTACCCAAATGGGATGACTATGCACTTTTTAGCATTTAGCTTGAGGCCGTGGCTTTGGCACCAAGCATCTGTCTCTGTGAGACCCTTTTGGAGGATGCTTGTGTCAGCTGGAGATTCGATTATGGCCCCCAGTTTGCAGTAATCTGCGAACTTTGTCAGCCATAATCCCCCCGTGTTAGCCTGAACCTCAGAGAAATATATACCGAACAAGAGAGGTCCCAGAAATGAGCCCTGTGGGATGCCACTTGTAACTGGTTTGGATTCGGACATGGCACCTGCGATTCTGACCATGTGAGTTCTATCTCTGAGCCAGTTTGCAACCCATTTTGTGATATAGGGGTTGATATTTAAGCTGGTAAGCTTATTTATGATGCCCGAGTGGGGTATTGTGTCGAAGGCTTTTGCGAGGTCCAGGTAGGCTGTGTGGACTACCATGCCCTCATCTATGGCTTTGGTAACTGTTCCAAAGAAATCAACTAGGTTTAAGAGGCAAGATCTGCCCTTAACAAAGCTGAATTGGGTAGGGTCCAGTGTCTGGAGGCTCCCAATGTCTTTGTTTATGAGTTCCATAATAATATGCTCCATAGCTTTACAGACCAGACTAGCCAGGCTTATGGGGCGATAGTTCCCGGGGTCCATTGTGGCACCACCTTTGTGGAGTAGGACCACTGTAGCTGTATGCCATTCTTTGGGTACATATCCTGTAGTAAGGCTAAGTTTGAACAGTGACTTAATGTGAGGGTTCAGTTATTCTTGAAGCTCGTGTAAGACACAAACTGGGACACCGTCCAGTCCCATAGATGCTGTGTTTTTTTGCTTTGGAGCGGGCAGTTTTCACCTGTGCATCTGTGATGTCAGGGAGGTTACATTCAGTTGGGATAGGCATTTGCTCCTTTGGGGGGGAGGGGGGAGAAATTTGCGCTGAATCTGTCTGCCAGGATGTTGGCTATGTCTGTAGGTTCAGTATATTTTGTACCGTTATGCAACAATTCAGAGCATATCTGGGAGTTTCCACCCATATTCCTGACATAACTAAAGAAGGCATTGTGATTATCTTTAGTGTCTATGGCAATTTTTCTTTCGAAACTGGCCTTTGATGATTTTATGAGGGATCGAAATTTCTTGCTAATACTGATCAGAGATGCCTTTCCTTTTTGGGATTTTGCTCTGTCATGTAGTAGCTTCCTCCTTCTGTTGTATAGCTTATTTATGGCCGGGGTCCACCAGACCGGTCTCCTGTTTTTGGAGGAGTGAGTCTTGGTTTTATTTGGGATAGCACGATCCATGCATTCCTGCAGGTGCTCATAGAATGCATTTGTAAAGGATTCTGCGGATTTGGCTGTATTATCCTCTGGCCCGGGGGCTTTGTAGGATTCCACCTCAGTCTTGAGAAGTGCAAAGTTGGCTTTTGAGAAATTCTTTACAGTGATTTCCTTGGCTGGGGCTGGGGACGAGATATGGATGTCCAGGGAAATTTGTTTATGGTCTGATCTTACCAATGAGGGGTTTACCTCTGGTGTGGAACATAGAGTCCCCATGTTGGTGATGACCAGGTCCAATATGTTGTTCCCTCTTGTGGGAGTGGTGACCAGTTATTCCATTGTGTTAGAGTTTATAAATTCGAGGAACCGTTGGGCGAGGGTGTTTGGGCTTGAGTAGTTTTCCCAGTCAATGTTTGGGTAGTTGAAGGAGAAGCATCTTAACAAGAATTTCAACAGCAGTAGCCAAGGAGGAAAGCACCATTCTTTGAAAACAATAAAAATATTTGTTTTTTATGGATGACTTCAGGAACATTGAAAAGAGTAAGAGAGTCAGAAATTATACAGTTATTGATCCATAAAGCTTTACAAGGATATCTAAAATCTAACCGAAATGGAGTGATTACTTTACAATTAACAACCGTGTGTATCCAGTCAGCGTCAAGATGTCCACATCTCCAGCATTTTACTTCATCTTTCTTGTATATTATTGCTAATCTGTGTGGTGTAACAAAACATATGTGCAAGAATTTCCATGTATATACTCACCAAAACAGGGAAGATGGACCCTTTCATCGACTGTAAACAAAACTTTTTTATCCTTTATTGAGAATTCTTGTCTATTTACTTTATTAGAGTAATTCCAAAAAGAGATATCTATTTTACCAAAATCATTTCTGAGGATTTTATAAATTATAGATATGCAAGCAGTGTTCTTAACTGTGCCATTAAAATGATTGAGATGAAATCCAAGATTTTTGAGGTACTCTTCCTGTATGCCTCTAGTGAAGATAAGAGCTTGGCATGTATGCATTCCTTTCAAGTTTGGATGTCTAGCCAATTACAATTCTGTAAACTATATCTGGCAATCAAATGGTCTGCAGAGTTTATTTTATTATCTGAAAAAAAAACGATTCCAGTATAATAATTTGCCCCTTTTAAACTCTACCATTTTCCAGGTATCAAAAGAAATCAAGCACTCATTTGTGAAAGCAATTGGGAGAATAATTATAAATAAGCTTTTGATCCATTGGTTAGAAAACAAAAGCCTGTTGAACAGCAATAATATTTGGCTTGTAAGAGATGTAAGAGCAATTTTCTGCTTCTCACTTTGAATATATATTTTCAAGAGCCACAGGTTCATAGGTAGGTACTAGGCTATCTGCCTGGAGGCATTTATAAGCCTAGCCGGAATGTGTTGACTTTCACCACCCCCTTAGATTAGTTCCCTGTGCCTCTGTCCAGCAAAGCCATTGAAGTGATCCCTGGGGTAAACTTTCTGTTTACCATCCACTCATCAAGGTTTCTCTTGAAGAGGGTTAGCGAGGAGCTCTGCCTAATGTAGATTGGAATCTTGTTCCAGAGCATGGGAAGTCTCTGGGACAGGAATCTATCCCTCCAGCACATCCTGTTTATTGTTGTGGTGAGGTTTAGATCCCTGGAGCATGTGACTTGAGGGGATATGGTTTTCTTTAGGTGGAGCATGTCCATCAATTCTGGGTTGGACATGGCCTTGTATGTCAGGCAGAGATCACCTCTGAGTAGGCGGTATGCAACTGAGTACAGCTGGAGTTTCTTCAGTCGAGCTGCATAGGGCATCTGCTTGAGGCCAGTGATCCTCTTGGTGAGGTACTTCTGTCATCTTTCCAGTTGTTGCAGGTGTCTTGTAAGGTACATCCCAAATGGGGCATTGTACTCTATGATGGGTCTGATGAGTGATGTGTAGAGGGACCCAATAACCTCTTTCGATCTGGATGCAAACCCTTTTGTGATTAGGTGGGCCACATAGAAGAATTGTCTAACCACTTTGGCAATGTGATTATCAAAGGAGAGGTTACTATCTACTTGGATCCCCAGATCCCTTATTATGTCTTCCATATTTAGGGGGCTACCACCTATGTGGTAGCTTGTGGGTACTTTGTTTTTTTCCAAAGGGGATGACTATGCACTTTTTGGCATTTAGCTTGAGGCCATGTTTTTGACACCAGGTATCTGTCTCAATGAGACCCTTTTGGAGGATGTCTGTGGTCAGCCGGAGAGTCAGTTATAGCCCCTAGTTTGCAGTCGTCTGCAAACTTGGTCAGCCATAGTCCTCCTGTGATTGCCTGTACCTCTGAGAAGTATTTGCCAAACAGGAGGGGTCCTAGGACTGAGCCCTGGGGAACACCACTTGTAAGCGGTTTAGAGTCAGACCTAGCTCCCACAACTCTTACCATGTGGGTTCTGTCCGTGAGCCAGTTGGCAACCCATCTCATGACGTAGGGGTTTATGTTCAGGCTGGTGAGCTTGTCTGTAATACCTGAGTGGGGAATGGTGTTGAAGTCCTTTGCGAGGTCTAGGTAGGCTGTGTGGACCACCTTTCCCTCATCTATAGCCTTGGTAACTGTCTCAAAGAAGTCAACCAGGTTTAGGAGGCACAATCTGCCCTTAACAAAGCCAATCTGGGTAGGGTCCAGTGTTTGGAGGTTCCCAATGTCTCTGTTAATGAGATCCATGATGATGTGCTCCATAGCTTTGCAGACCAAGCTAGTCAGGCTTATAAGGTGATAGTTCCCGGGGTCCGTTGTAGCTCCACCTTTGTGGAGCAGAATAACCACTGTTGTGTGCCACTCTGTGGGCACATAGCCTGTGGAGAGGCTGAGTTTAAACAGTGTAGGGTTAGTTCATCTTTGAGCTTGTGTAGGACACAGCCTTGGACACCATTCAGTTCCATTGATGCTGCGTTTTTGGCTTTGGAGAGGGCTGTTTTAACCTGAGTGTCTGTGATTTCAGGGGAACTACATTCTTCTGGTATACTTATATATATATACATATATATATATATATATATATATATATATATATATATATATATATATATATATAAAGATGTTTCTATGTATTTGAAGGTATTGTTCAAGCAGTGTCTTATTATTAATCAAAAGTTAGCTTTCATGAATTCACTTCCAATATTGTGTATAAGCAGTATTACTCCAAAGCAACACTACATTGATAATGGCTGAATTTAGATAAAAATCAATGTTTGGAAACCCTATACCCCCCTCTCAGCTTGAGGTATGCCAAATGGGGTACCAGTAAAATATTTATTTTCTTTTTAGTTTTAACAGGTGGGGGAGTATTAAGACTTGACTAACAAATAAAATTTTGGGTAGCAATATCATTTTAATTAAGGTTAGTCTGTCTTCAAATGTGAAGAACAGTCTGCTCCAGTTATCTATTAAACTTGTAATTGAGTTTCTTAAGATGTTGATAGCTAGTTGTGAAGATTTTTTATAATTTGATTCAATAAAGATACAAAGATATTTGATACGTGTACTCTCCCATTTTATATCTCTATTTGATTTCAGTTTTGTGGTGACATTTTTATTCATTACAAGTGTCTATGAGTCTTATTGTGATTAAATTTTAATCCAGAGTTATTTGCAAAAAATCCAGATTGTTCAGCAGGTAATCTGTTGAGTTTTCAATGTCATTAGACATTATTAATAAGTTGTCAGCAAACAGTTGTATCTTAGGGGATAGTTCATTTGATATTTTATACCCTTTAACATTATCATTATTCCTAATGCAATTCGCAAGAGGTTCTGGGCAAGGGTGAAGAGTAATGGAGAAAGGGGACATCCTTGCTTAGTAGCCTTTAATATCTCAAATAGACCAGATAAATATAATCCAGTCTTTACATAAGAAATTGAATTTCAGTATAGCTTTTTAATTAATCTAACAAAGTTTAAGGAGACATTATATTTTTGCAAAACCTTAAATAGGTAAGGCCAAATTAAAGAATCAAAAGCTTTATCTGTGTCAAGGCTTAAAATACATAGCTCATTCTTTTTTATTTGCTAGGTCTATTAAAGAAAGTAGTCTAATTACATTATCTAGTACAAATGGAAGAAATATAAAAACTGTGAAAAAAAGACCAAAACTAAGGCAAAGGCAAAAGAATCCAGCCGACAGTTTAAAATGAGCACTTTCGTAAAGTTTAATAACTAAACTTCATCAGACAAAGGCAGTAACAAATTAAACATGTTTAAATACCCCTCCTAAATCACATGATTTGCCAAGTGTCACACGATCAAAAAAATAATTTCTACAAATCTTATCAGATTCCAAAAATAAGATGAAAAATATAAAAAAGAAGAAATAATGATATCACACAGTATACAACTATAATATAATTGTACTTAACTGTTGTAATCATGTTAAACGTCTTAATTTTAAAATGCAAACTAAAGAGCACATATCATTTAAACCTGGCTGATTATAAGAAAACGTTTTAAACTGCCAGAGAAGTTCACATTGCTCTAACCTCAAAGATTGTGGACCACCCCTCTGATCATGTTCTATATGATAAATCACTCTGAACAAAAAAGAATGCCCAGGATAATTCACCACATGTTTATATAGGGCATTCTCTGTTTTATGTTTTCTAATGCTATACAAATACTCATACAGGTGATCCCTTAATTTACAGGCAGTCTTTCCTATATAAAAACAAGGACAAGAATGACACTTAACTAAATATACAATGCTTGCTGAATTATAGTTGTATCTGTTCCTACATTTAAATTGCTGTCTCCTAACAGTAAATGAGTTCCCCACGTCAATATATTTACAATAGGGACAAGCCTCGCATTTGTACATTCTTTGCTGCCTAGTAAAACGTGGCTTATTAATCTCCAGTAAATTCTTTAAATTTTGCCCCTTCCTAAAAATAAACTTAGGGCTCGTGTCCAGTTTTTGACCTAGTAATTCGTCAGATGTTATCAGCCACCAGTTATTAAATAAAATCCATTTTAATTCAAATGCATCAAAAGAAGTTAGTTGTAAAAGGTCAACTCATTACAGCTGCAAGGATGACTTCTAGACATAATGATTTCCTTGCAGAGTGTGACCTTTGATATTTTCTATGTTTCAGAAACGGGGTTATCCGGAGCAAATGTTGGATGAACTATTAGCTGAAGTACAGGCTAAGAGAATTTCAGGTTACTTTAGGGCTATTTTAAATGATGAAAATTTTTCATCACCAACCCAAGACAAGACATTTGGAGTGGATAGAATCTACGGGAATGAAGTTAATTTTTCTTTAACTTTTATTACCCCTTTCAGCCTTGATGCATTCGAAATAAAATGGATTTTATGTAAGAACTGGTGGCTGATAACATCTGACAAATTATTAGGTCAAAAATTGGACACGAGACCTAGGTTTATTTTTAGGAAGGGGCAAAATGTAAAAAATTTATTGGAGATTAATAAGCCATGTTTTACTAGGCAGCAAGGAATGTACAAATGCGAGGCTTGTCCCTATTGTAAATATTATTGACATGAGGAATTAATTTACTGTTAGGGGACAGCAATTTAAATGTAGGCTCAGATACAATTGTAATTCAGCAAGCATTGTATATTTAGCTAAGATTCAGTCTTGTCCTTGTTTTTATATAGGAAAGACTGACCGTAAATTAAGGGATCGCCTGTATGAGCATTTGTATAGCATTAGAAAACATAAAACAGAGAATGTCCTATCTAAGCATGTGATGAATTATTCTGGGCATTCTTTTTTGTTCAGAGTGATTGATCATATAGAACATGATCAGAGGGGTGGTCCACAATATTTGAGGTTAGAGCAATGTGAATTTCTCTGGCAGTTCAGAACATTTTCTTATAATCAGCCAGGTTTAAATGATGTGTGCTCTTTAGCTTGCATTGTAAAATCAAAATGTTTAACATGATGACAGGAGTTAAGTACAATTCTATTAGAGTTGTATACTGTGTGATATCATTATTTCTTCTTTTTTTATATTTTTCATTTTATTTTTGGAATCTGATAAGTTTTTGTAGAAATGATTTTTTTTTGATCATGTGACACTTGGCAAATCATGTGATTTAGGATGGGTATTTAAACGTGCTTAATTTGTTACTGCTTTTGCCTGATAAAGTTTGGTTATTAAACATTATGAAAGCACTCATTTTAAACTGTCGTTGGCCGGATTCTTTTGTCTTTGCCTTAGTTTTTTTTTTTTTTTTTTTTTTTCATTATCTTGTACCTTTTTTTGCTTTTAATAAAACCAGTTTGATCTTCATGAATTAACTCCAGAAGTATGTTATTTAATCTATCAGTCAGGATAGACATACATATCTTGTAGTCTATGTTCAATAGGGATATTGTTTTATATGATGTACATAGGTTGGTTTCTTTATTAGGTTTTAAAACGGGAGAAATAATAGAATATTTCCATGAGGGTGGGACATTTATTGTGGTTTTGACTTCCTGAAATGTGTTAAGTAAAACTTTCAATATGTTCCCCCAGATTCAGCAAGCTCTGCACAGAGTGCCTGAATAGTGTCAGAGCGGCTACACACAATATGGCCGATGAGCGATGCAGGAATGAGCCCCCAAGACGTGAACGAGCGCTCCTACACTATTCCCACACAGAAACCCCTGCCATATGCTAATTACCTCATTTGCTGGTGAAAATCATGCAAATGAGGTGGATTAACGATTCAGGAAGCAGGCAGGCATCTGTGAAGTAATAGTGTAACCTGCAGAAATGTATTCGGTTACTAACCAAATACATTTCTGCAAGTTACAAAACAGAGGCATGACATCTCAAAATAAAGCATGTATTCAATGTAGTAGGCATGCCAATGGCCAAATATATGGCCATTGGCATGAAAAATAGTTGCAATTTTATAAAAAAACAAGATTTTTTTTTTTTTTGGTTGATATCGGCTGTTTAAGCATAGGGCAGCGATGCGCAAATGGGATCACCATGAAAATAAGAAAAAAGGGGGAAATAAGCTTTTATACCCAAATCAGCATTTTGCCATAATAGTCAATGACATGCATAAGACAACAATACCAGGGAAAAGTGGTTGCTAAAGGGGAAGGTTAGTGTGAGTGTGGTAACCATGAATTAGCATTCTGGTTTATGTAAATGAGGAGATTGACACGGAATCACAGATTTCCTCTCAGTGTTAGCTTGCACCTAACCGTGTAGGTGCAGCAACACCATTGTATATGTATACGAGGTGGATGACCTCATAAGGGGGTGTGTCATGTATGCTGTAAGCTTATTGGAGCTATGTGGCCTGTGTTTGCCCTTAGCTAAGCAAAGCTACCTAGCAGTGTTTATATTGCCTAAATAGGTGTGAACACCATGCACCAGGTTTTAAACAAACAAACAAAATAAAAAAACAGGAAATAGCAGCACTGTTCACATCTGAGCACTGGGTATGTGCGTCACGTCTCGGGGCTTAAACGGGAAGGCAATGGGAAGGGAAAACAGCAGTAGGAAGGAAATCAAGGAGAACTGGCATAGTTGGCAGGTGAAATGTATCAGAATCAGCCAATTACACAGGCAGCAGCCCAGCACACTACTATAAACTATGCAAACACCTTTCAGTCTGTTTTTTTCCCACAAACTCTACACCACCAATGTACACAGACGGGGACAGTTTACCTGACGAAACAAACAAAATGTTAGGGGCTGCTGTTGCTCTCATACATCAATATGTACAAGATGCTGAGGGTGGTGAAGATGTGAATGCTGATGACCATCCCACAGTGAGGAGAAGAAGAAGAGTGAACAGACACAGGGTAACCTACTAGGGGCTACATGAGCTGGAGATAGTGGAGTGCTATAGTGTGGACAGGGACATACTACAGCAAATTGATGATCTGTGCCAACCTCACCTCACACACAGAACCAACAGAGGGGAACCCATCCCAGTGGATACCAAGGTATGTGTAGGCTTAAGAATACTAGCCACAGGTACCTTCCAAAGGGCAACTGGGGATATCATGGGGATCTCACAGGCATCAGCATCCAGGGTACTCCACCAGTTCCTGGATGCAATGTCAGCACATGCCAGTGAGCACATATATTTCCTCAACACCCATGAGGAGTTGACCAGCAATATGCATCTCTTCCACCGAATAGCAGAATACCCTGAGGTAGTGGGTGCTATAGACTGCATAAACTCTGTAAAAACACCAAGACGAACTGGAACACAATAAGAGAAGGCTGGAATGATAAAATGATTTAATGAACTCTCAAATAAAATTAGCGCTTTCGGCGGAAAAAATACACCGCCTTCTTCAGATTACACAGCAGGACTGAGGAAACAGTTATTTATACATCAATGGAAGATAATTGCCCAATGAACATGAAGTGCATTGTTAAATAAAACAGTTGTCATGGCGACCTAAAAGTTAAATCAACCCCCATAAACATTTGCACGCTGCTGTCAGATGCAAAAAACACATGTGAGAGCGACAGATCTGAAATACATTTCTTGCTCATTGTATTATAAATGACCAGAAGGATATCTTCTGTAACATTTAAACGAGCTTTGTCCAAGTTGTCCAAATGCTAAAATTATTATTAGTAAAACAAACACAGGCTAAAGTAGATCACATTCACAAAAGCTGTGCGGTAACTCTGATGTAAGGTAGCAACAATTTAGATGTCCCTCTAGCTTGCCAGATCGCAATAAAAAAATAATGAAGGTACCATCAACTTAGATTGCAGTATGAAAATAAATAGAAATATATTTTTATGTACAATTGTAAAATAGCGTTATGTTTTCAAATAGATACCTTTACAACTAGATGATTATAAAAGGTGCAACAAACACTACCTGAGCTAGTATGGTAAATGAAACTAGATGTCACCAATATATGTGCAAAAAAGGCATGTCTGCATTATAAGCCCTACAATTTATGCATTTCTACTAAAAGTGAAACAAAACTGTAGAACTAAACTCACAGGCCTAGTAAGTACTGGAATCTATCTATTATAAGCTAGCCACTTCAAGACGCATTTTATGGAAAGGGCCTCGTTTATACCTGGTGTTACATGTGCCCTGGTGCGAATTTGCCAAAGTAGTTCATCTGTTTCTAGACGAACTTGCCAGGGTCCCCCCCTGATATCCGGTGTTTGTTGCTGTAAGATGGCAAAACTAAATACATGCCCGCTATTGTCCCCAATGTGTCGAGCGAGAGCATTATTTTCATCATTTTTAGAAACTGCATTCATGTGCTCGTATATTCTGATTTTTAATTTACGCTCGGCTTTCCCTATATAGAAAGCTTTACAATGGTTACAGAGGGCCACGTAAACCACTGACCTTGTTTCACAATTAAAATGACTATTGATCTTGTATTCTTTACCATTAATAGTGCAACAAGTACCAACTTTAATGTGTCTACATTGGCTACATGCCCCACATTTAAACATCCCATGTGGACGATTGGACATTTGTTTTTTCTTGGGTTTCTCCAAAATGGATTTGAGATTATCCCCTCTTCTGTAAGTTATTTTAGGTTTTTCACCTAGTAAGGTAATTAATCCTTTATCATGTTTAATAACTTCCCAGTTTTTATTGATAATTTCTTTTATCTGATGGAAATCCAGAGAATAGGTATGCAAAAAGCTACTACTATAATTTGGTTTAAATTGAAACAACATAGATGTTTCTACTGATGTTATAGAAGTACCAAGATTAACATCTAGATCATTACTATTTTTAAAAGGAAGCAAAGGAAAAAAATACCCTTCTTCACGTTTACTAGAAACTTCTGAGACAATGTTGTTAACCAAATACAATGGGTAACCCCTTGATACAAACATGTCTATCAATTTCCTACATTCCACTTGGAAATCACAATCGTCTGTTACCATCCATGCTGCTCTAACTAATTGGCTCTTTATGACTGATCTTTTTTGGTGATATGGATGGTTACTTGAGAAATGTAGTAGGGAATTAGAATAAGTAGGCTTTCTATATATAGTACTCTTGAATCTATTGTTAATAGTATCTTTAGATAAAAGGATGTCTAAATAATTTATTTCAATGTCAGCAGTTGAATATGTGAAACGGAGAAATTCTGTCATACTAGTCATTCTCTCAATAAAGTCAGGAATGATTGATTTGTCCCCTTTCCAAATGCAAAAAATGTCGTCCTGGTACCTGGTGTAATATAGACTGCATGCACATGCACATCAAAGCAGCACCTGGTGAACAGGGTAGGGTTTACATAAACCGCAAGGGCTTCCCCTCCATTAACTGCCAGGTCATGTGCGATGGCCAGGGCATTATCTTGAATGTGTGTCCTGGCAGCTCTGGAAGCTATCACGACTCCCACATCTGGCATATGACACAGCTGTACCAGTCATTTGCCAGTGGGAATATCCCATATGGCCACCTAATGGGGGATGCTGGCTATGCACTGGAGCCGTGGGTGATGACACCCCTCAGAAATGCACATACACCTGAACAAGAACTCCATAATGAGGCACACGCGCAAACCAGAATCATAATAGAGCGTGTATTTGGGATGCTGAAGTCACAGTTCCACTGCCTGGACATATCCAGTGGAGCCTTGCAGTACTCTCCAGCTACATGTACACAAATGTTCATAGTATGTGTCATGCTACACAATATGATCCTGCAGAAACAGCTGCAGCAGGAACAGCAAGGGGCAAGGCCACACAGCCCCCCACCATTGACAAGGCCATCAAAGGCACAGAGTGACTCGGAAGAGGAACTACCTGAGCCTGCCCATGTAGGCAGAAGGAGGCGTGCCCAGTATGACCAGGCCTTGGCAAAGGGACCCAGGGAATGACACCTCTCTCTGACTCACACATACAGTAAAAGGGATGCCGAATATGATGCCACCTGTGCTTTACCATGTATAGGGAATGTACTATGTGCATCCGACATAGTCAGCCCTCCAGCACCATCCTCAGTACTGGCCCAACCACAAGGTAAGTCACTCTTCCTATCAATTACTGAATGGAGTAGTATGTTCTGATAGTTGTATCTATGGTATGGATGCGAGCATGCAAGGGAATCGGTTGGCTGAATGGGATGGCAGCAGATACTGGACACCTATATGGGCAGCATGAAATCCATAACAAATACTGGTGTCAACATATAGGCAGTACTAGACAAGGTGACAAATCCCACTGCAGTACATTGGTGGCCCAAATAACTGTGTGTGTCCATAGGACACACACTTGCATGTCAGTGAGTCTCACATACCCACCACCAGCCACAGCCAGCAGGATAGGTGTAGATGACCATAAAAAAAGGCTGGGCTAAGGCCTCCAATTGATGGCAACGGTGAACAGCCCCCCTCCAGACCTACACAGACAGACTACAACAGGTCTGGCAGGTGTATGTATGTAAATTCTGAAGGGACGAAGTCGGAAACTGAAATGTAGGTCAATAAAACCTAAGATCTGTACTCTACTGATATGCCTCCAGTCTGCATGATAGGTCAGAATACAATATGAATTGGATACCAACAGAGTACCTGAAATACCAGTACAGTCATAGCAAATGTTTAAAGTTGTGAGGTGTCCCCCCGCACAATTCTATATAGAAATGCAGTAACATGTAAGTGTGAGGAGTAATATCAGTGGAGCACAGATTACACAAGTTGGCCCAATCTACAGGATAGATTGCTGCATTTGGATAATATGCAGGGGTCTGTGTGTTAGGTTGTTGTGTGTTCAATATTGTCTGGAAGTGGTCAGCATGTAAGCATGGAGGGTTGTGTCTCGGTGGCCTATGGGTAGTACGGTGGTTGACAGGGCCATGTTCCAACAACTGCACTGCCAACCACAATGCTTCTCAGCAATACCCATGTCAGCAGTCGTCCATACTCACTGTCCAGATGTCAATATCTGTCACCGTCTGAAAGATGGACATGCCATGAATGTGGGCCCATACATACACACAGTACACAGGTGGAAGTACCCTAGGCAGAGTGCATACAATGTAACTGTTAACTGCACACAACTTTGGAATTGTACATACAGACTAGCAACACATTAGTTGTCTGTGTAGTATGGGATACTGGTGTAGTCTGGCCAATCACTGACAGACCACAAAAGGCACAGTTATGAAGTAATGAGAGACTGCCTATGCTCCTGCACAAGGCAGCATAAGGGGAATGTCCCAGGTATATCTGTGAGTCAGCTGCAAGTAACTGTCATACCACACATGCACCATCAGCCACAGGTTTATCACAGGTCATATCCTCACTGTTGGGAATGAGTACAGTATGACCCCACTTCTGTATGGGAATACTCACAGAATGCAGCATGCTGAAGAGGTGTCCTATGCAGGTGTGTCCCGAGCTGTAAGCAGCACCCTGCCTACATCCAGACCAATGGATCAATATGGACAAGAAATATTGACATCAACACCTTGCACACTTACCCTGTCACCCCAGGGGAATCCACTGGCTCACAGCCAGGGAATGTAGGAGTGGCAGAGTGCACTGGCCTGCTACAGATGGCCTGCATCACTACCAAATGGCCTACAGTCCTCTGTCAAAGGCATGTGCCTCACCCATAGTGCCAATGTATGGTAGCTCATGGGGTCCTAATTAACAACCTAACACAGTCAACAGAACACAAATGCAAGGCCATTGAAAAATCCCAGTAGCATGCCCCTCATGTCCTACTGCAAGAACTGTGGACCAATCCATAAATACAGCTGGGATGAAGGGCCAACTATAGGGATACTTCACAGAGAGTCTATATTAGAACACCAAACTTTCAAAATTTCAAGTGTTCTAATATCGACCCGTTTTCAGTGAAAGCTGAAAATATCGAAGAAACAGAAAACTGAATTTTTTCCTAGGGAAAGAATTCGGTTGTCTGTTTCTGTTGCTTCGGTATTTTCAGCGCTGTGGTGGAAAGATATGGGTCAGGTTCAGATAAGTGTGCGATTGTGTGGACTTGAGGGTTAGGGTGGGTTAGATGAGTTAGGGTTAGGGCTTGGGTCAGGTAAGTGTGCGATTGTGTGGACATGAGGGTTAGGGCGGGGTAGGTGATTTAGGGTTAGGGTACGGGTGAGGTGACTGTGCGATAATGATGAACCTTAGGGTTAGGGTTTGGTTAAGGTAAGTGGATACTTAGTGGTGTATGTATAGTTTAGTGTAGGGTTAGGTGTAAGAGTTTAGGTTTATGTGTGTGGATTGCTGTTTGTTTGGTGTGCTTGTGTTGTGTGTATGTGTTTTGGGACAGCAAATTTTTTCCCTAGGAAAAAAATTTGTGGTTCTGTATGTTCGATGTTTTAAGTTTTTGATTACTAGGGTTCGATATTAGAACACTCGAAATTTTGAAAGTTCGGTGTTCTAATATAGACCCTTCTCAGATATCACTCGCTCAATGTTAGGAAGAGGATAGAATAACAGAGGGGGGTGTAGAAGCATGGACATCATGGAGTGTGTGAAGTCTGAAACTCTGATGTGTGCCCATACCACCCTGCCTGCAAACCCATTAATGGGTGGCTACAAACCTGGTCATAAACCACAATGTGAAGGGGAACTGACCAAATATATGAGTCCTGCCTCTGGGTAACCTGGGACACAGCAGGATATGGCCATTCTGATAAGTCGCTATATATGTACAAGAAGGGGATCCTTAGCCACCATACTAGTGCTGGACCATTTACACAGATGCATCAGCAAGTGTCTGCAGCTACCCCTCCAGAATGGCAGGAGTGTGCAAGAATGTGTAGGCTGCGGCCCACAGTACTGGACTCAGCTTCATTCATCTTGTATTTCCTGGTAAATAACTGTGACCAAATAATTATATCTGTCAGTAGCTGATGACATAATGCATCACATTGTAAAACAGTACATATGTCTGAATACCTCTGCTAACACCAACCATGTAACACAAACAGCACAGACAGCAATAGTTACAGTATCCCCCTGTCGCCCATTGCGACTCCGTATTGTTAACCTATCTACAGACATCCTGTAGAAACAGGTTGCTAGCTGTAGGTGTAGAACACCAAATCCTGGACTGCAGTACAACCCTACCTGGAATGGATTCACAAACTCAATATAGAAGGTCATACTGGGCATGCTCATGCACTTAGAGAAATGAAGGCCATGTCTGGCAACACAGTGAACTATACATATCTGTCATTTGCAGATGTCTGTGTACACACAGCAAATTGTACAACATTTATGGTTCACACAGGGTCTACTTTAGATCACCGAAAATCTAAAATCTCGAGCACTCACATGAGTGAAAATGTAGATATTCAGTATTCATTTTTTTGGATCGCAGTACAGTGGAGGTCGGGATATTTGCCCTTTCCTCACTGTAGTGCAATCTCTGAGTTGGAATATATATTTAGTGGGGTCTGTGGGGGGTGCAGCCCCCCACAATATTGATTTTGGGTACCTGGATATTTGCTCACGTAAGCGCTCAAGATTTTAAGTTTTCAGCTATATAATATAGACCCTTCACACACACATTGGATAGGAATACTCGCACATACCTAAGGCCAACAGACTATAATATGTCAAACATACACACACAGAGATGTGGGGAAGTGAGAGAGACAGACAGTGACAGAGAGAATTCCATTATGAGGCCTGTCCCAACCACTACACATCCAATTGGCCTATGTCACATGATGTGCTTAGGTCAATCACTGTAGACATTCCTTTTGGTAGCCCTCAGCCCTATAGTGCCTGTGCTGCTTGTGATAACTGTGTAACATGGTAGTAATAATAAGTATTCATGTAGCATTTGTAAACTCAGTCCTGCCAAAATGTAAAGTTGTGTGTGACTGAGTGTGTGTGTGTTTCCAGAGGAATGATTTATGGCCCATTCACACAAACTGCACTTCCCATTCCCCTTGTTAACACTCCTGCTGATGTCAGTCACCTTGAAATAACCCTTTGGGAAGTCTCAACCCTATAAGTTCCATGGCGCTCGTAATAACTGTGTAATAGTGTAGTGTAGCATGCTAGTTAGTTCTAATCCCAGACATGGCAACTGTAAAGTTAGATAGAAGCTCTAATCCCAGACATGGCAACTGTAAAACTGTGTGTGTTTGTGTGAGAGAGTGTGTGTGTCTTTGCTGACACCTGATTTTGTGGACATTCACACTTACTACTCTTCCCTTACCCCTCCTTTAGCACTGCTGCTGATGTCACTCACCTTCAAAGATACCTTTGGACAGCTCTCCCACATATAAGCTCAGTGGCGCTTGTGAAAGCTGTGTAATGCCAGTGTACCATATTAGTTAGGTAGGAGTTCTAATCCCATACATGGCAACTGTGAAATTATGTGTGTTTGTGTGAGAGAGTGTGTGTGTGTCTTTGATGACACCTTATTTTGTGGACATTCACACTTACTACACTCCCCTTACCCCTCCTTTAGCACTGCTGCTGATGTCACTCACCTTCAAATATACCTTTGGACAGCTCTACAACATGAAAGCTCTGTGACGCATGCAGTAACTGCATAATACCCTAGTGTAGCATACTAGTTAGGTAGGACTTCTAATCCCAGACATGGCAACTGTGTGTGTTTGTGTGAGAGAGTGTGCGTGTCTTTGATAATACCTGATTTTGTGGACATTCACGCTTACTACTCTCCCCTTACCTCATCTTTAGCACTGGTGCTGATGTCACTCACCTTCAAAGATACCTTTGGACAGCTCTCCAACATATAAGCTTTGTGGTGTGGCGCTTGCAATAAATGTGCGACACTGTAGTTTCAATACATAGCTAGGTAGGGATTCGAAACTCAGTAATGGCAAGTGTTTGTGTGTCTGTCATCAGTATCCTGTGTGGATGTTGGTGTGATTATGTAATAACAGGATCCATTGCTGTGCAGGTTTTGCTACATTATTATATTGAGGACCTATATGTCCTAATGTCCACATTACAAGACCAACAGTTGCAAACACAGTAGAGGTTGGTGTTGACAATCCACAGCCATAAAAGTCTACTGTCATGTGCAATGACTATGTGACAGTATGGATTAGTGAACAATATAGGCAACCCTTATAATACTCAGAGACCTCTCTCCACCCACAGATCATACACAAACACACTTGGCTCTTTCTTTCTCTCTTTCTTTCTTTCTTTCTTTCTTTCTTTCTTTCTTTCTTTCTTTCTTTCTTTCTTTCTTTCTTTCTTTTTTTCTCTCTTTCTGTCTCTCTGTCACTGTCTCTGTCTCTGTCTCTCTCTCTCTCTCTCCCTCTCTGGTAGATGTGAAAAAAATACATCTGTTCTGCATAGGCAACAGCTTGACTTTTGTAGGTAATGCTCATGATCAGCTGATGGCCTGTGCACGAATTGGAGTCCCCCACTTTCTAATTGCATGTGGAACAGCTGTGGTATCATTCATATAGCCAATTGCATGGAAACACACTCCTATAACTAAGCACTTCATGTGGGTGTTGGCCCTTTTCCTTCACTGTGAGCAGAACTTCATGTGGTTGTCTGACAAACAGCATCACAGAGGGTAGTTGGAAATACCTCTTACAACAAACACTGTGGAGACAAGCCAACAAACTAGCGGGGGATGTTCCAGACATGGGGACAGAATGTAAGTATTACTGTTCTACATATGAAGTAATATTGGATTAATTCATTCCCTCCAGTAAAGCTCTTTTGAGTGTGTGCCTTTAACTCCCAGTGGGCGTGGCTTAAGCCTTTAAAAAATGAAGTTATCACCTTACAGTTCTAGAAGATACTCATTGAGAGAGGTCAAATATCAATACAGTTGTGTTTGCCATCACATATGTTTCAAGACAAAATAGTCTGGTACCTTGTAAGTAACATGATTTTGGAATTATTAATGCAAATATGAACAATCAATATTTGACGCTTAGAAGAGCAGCAGGAGTTAACTGCAGAAGACGTCTGGAGGAGCACTTGGTTGTAATGGGTTAACAGTGTTTGTGTGGATATGGCTGTCCTGCATGATGTAGAGTCTGGCATGACAGTATTATGTGGTTGAGAGAACTCTCACCTGTAGGGCTATCTGTAGACTGGACAAAGTTTGGAGTCATAGCTTTGGTGTATTACTCACACATTGTCTGTCTTTATAAATGCAGTAGCAGACTTTGATGATTGCAATCAGTAAATGGTAACATCCATGTGTGTTACTGACTTCATATTCCTCATAAGAAACATGTTACAACAAACCCTGTTACACCAGCAGTTTTCTCAGTTTATAACAGCAATATGTCAATAGTGGCCCTGTGTTTGTGCCTCTGTACCCCGAGTCTGTCACTCTTTGTCCATATGTCATGCAGTAAGAGGTGGATATGTGCAGTATATCATTATTTACTGACATCATTCCTGATATCAAGCCAGTGATATATCAGACTGCCAGACATATGTATAGGAGGCCTTATATTTGAGGATAAAACCTGGACATTCTGTTGTAGTGTGTACATTAGTGAGGTATGTGTACTAATGGAGATTGTTGACAGAGTGCCAATATTGTATAGCAGTGTATTGTGAATATGTTATTTGGCTTGTGTACAGACTGGGTAGATGTCTGTGTTCTTGGCCCTATTCTACCTGACGTTGCATGCTGCTCCAGTTTCTGGTACTTTATCAGCTTATATGTTTGTAGGGCCAGACTGAGACATGTCCCATACCACAGTCAGGCATCAGACTACACTATGAATTGGCCCAGTATATGTAGGGTTAGTGTGTGTGTGGCAAATATGATGATGGGTTTTGTTCACACATTCCATATACTGTACTATTAATTAGGCTTACCATTATGTGACTGTGACTGTGTTGATATTGGTTGTTGGTATGCACTTTCACACTGGTGTCTGTTACTCCATGCTGTTACATGCCTGTAGTGCTTGCTATATTTGCAATTACATGTGTATTCCCCCATAGGAAAATAGGGATAGTGTTGTGGCAGGGTCTATATTAGAACACTGAACTTTCAACATTTCGAGTGTTCTAATATCGACCCATTTTCAGTGAATGCTGAAAATATCGAAGAAACAGAAAACCAAATTTTTTCCTAGGGAAAGAATTTGGTTGTCCGTTTCTGTTGCTTTGGTATTTTCAGCGCTGTGGTGGAAAGTTACGGGTCAGGTTCAGGTAAGTGTGCGATTGTGTGGACTTGAGGGTTAGGGCAGGTTAGATGAGTTAGGGTTAGGGTGTTGGTCAGGTAAGTGTGCGATTGTGTGGACGTGAGGTTAGGGCGGGGTAGGTGAGTTAGGGTTAGACTGCGGTGGTCGTGCTGTGGTAGCGTTATCGCCTCACAGTAAGATGGTGTCCTGTTCGATTCTCAGCTAGAGCATCTTCTGTATGGAGACATGCGTGAATGGGCATACCTTCGCTGAAGGTTGTGCGTCAGGGCTGGCAACTCGGCACGTAAAAATCCACTGCCAATCATTAGCAGACCAGAGTTCCGCTGTGGTGACCCCTAACTGGGAAAAGCCGAAAGACACAATAAGGTGAGTTAGGGTTAGAGCGCAGGTGAGGTGACTGTGCGATAGTGACGGACCTTTGGGTTAGGGTTTGGGTTAAGGTAAGTGGATAGTTAGTGGTGTATGTATAGTTTAGTGTAGGGTTAGGTGTAAGAGTTTAGGTGTATGTGTGTGGATTGCTGTTTGTTTGGTGTGCTTGTGTTGTGTGCATGTGTTTTGGAACAGCAGATTTTTTCCCTAGGAAAAAATTCGCTGTTCTGTATGTTCGATGTTTTAAATTTTCGATTAATAGGGTTCGATATTAGAACACTCAACATTTTGAAATTTTGGTGTTCTAATATAGACCCTGCCACAACACTATCCCTAATATAGACCCTTGTGGCAGTGTGCCTGTAGTTTAGACAGTGCTTGGTGACATGCCTAGCAGCTCAGTGCATATACCGTAGTGGGATGTTATGTACAGATATTTGTCAGATGTACTGTTGCCAGGCCACCATACAAGTTGTGTATTACTGACAAAGCAGTAGAATGCTGTGAAGATGTATGTCACTGACTATTAGGAAGTATGTTGTCTTGGGACCTGTGCTCCTCCAGTTAATATATGTTAGAACAGACAGGAGGGTGTGAATGCATCAACTGTGTGAGCCTATTTACTCCAGTATTTGTGATATATCCCCATTTTCATGGCTTTAAACATCCTATTTGTCAGGCTTGGTCCACATGTCTTGCACTAAGGTGTTCTGTGTATACTCTTGACTGACCAGATTGTTTCAGACTGTCCACGTTTATTGCTCATATATCTGCTGTATTCCACAGGATCATTACTGTGATTTGTGTGGTACTTCACTATGATGAGTTTATTATGTCTGTCAGTAACTGATGGCGTACATGTCAGGTTCAGGAGAGCCTTCCTTCACAACATGTATGTTGATACAACCCCTGTTACTGTAGCAACATTCTACATTTATAACTGCAATATGTACAGTATGTTCCCTTGCACTAAGAGGTTGAGAGTTATGGTGCTGAGGTATGACTCCACTACATCTTATGGGCATATGTTTTATATATATATATATATATATATATATATATATATATGTATATATATATATATATATATATATATATATATATATATATATATATCTATATATGGGTCTAGGACTATTCACTGAAATCACATTTCACTGAAGGTCAAATGACTGTGCACAAATCACTGAAAGCTCAATTCACTGAAAACTCAATTCACTGAAACACATTTCACTGAAAGATATATATGGCCTTTTCACCACTATTGTGCGACCCTGAAATTAGTATATATAGTTAGAGGAGTGGGGGGCATAGCCCCCCACATATTTTGGATATATATTAAGTTAAGAAAAGAGTAATTCATTGGAATTGCGAGTATCTATGTATATAGTTCAAAATATTTAAAATAGGTGGGGTGCAGTGCCCCCCACCTCCCCATACTATATTTACTAACTTCAGTGTTGCACAACAGTGGGGAAAAGGCCATGTATAACTTTCAGTGAAATGTGTTTCAGTGAATTGTGTTTTCAGTGAATTGAGCTTTCAGTGAATTGTGCACAGTCAAATGTGTTTCAGTGAAATGTGCTTTCAGTGAATAGTCCTAGACCCATATATATATATATATATATATATATATATATGTGTGTGTGTGTGTATCCTTTTTATGTGTGAACATGAGTATTGTATATTCATTTTCAGATGTATCTCACCATATTTATCTGATATTTGTATATTTAGATATGAAGACATGACTGATACCACACTTTATCCACTTTCGAGTAGTAAACAATTGTAGTAGTCAAAGCAGTTGTTCACTACTATTCAGTACGTGTACTGAATGATATATATGAAAAACAACAGACATTCTTACAGCTCTGATAGCTTAGTTGTTAAGTGCTGTGACTATAGTGCACAGGGTCCTGGGTTCATGACCTGAATGGGCAATTCGTTTGGTTGCTGGGCGGAACAAGAGCTGATGGAGACAGGGTGATTAAGGCACTTTAAAGTGGCTTTAAGCAGGTTTGCATGATAGTAAGTACTGCTAACGTACAGTTAAATGGATACACACTTACACCATGTCTGCTTTGCTTATCAGTGTGCAAATCCGTGTAGCATTTACATTTAAGCAATGCCTAAACCTGCTAAGGATAGCCCAGCCCTAGTAACCAGTGATCACATTCCAGGCTGATCAAATAGCAGGGTAATGACATCTTTAATAAGTGTATTTAATTCCATGCACATAACATGCTTCTTTGTGCTGTCATTACAATAGCAAGGCATGTGAGTATACTGTATAGGACACCTGAGTATACATGGGTAGTACCACAATCTTTTCTCTTTGTATGTGTTACATACTTGAGTAGTATCCCAGGTCATAGGCAGTCACATGTGCATGTATTGTCTCATTATGTGACTACTTTTAACAGTGCCTTTCCAAGTAAGAATTGTTTGCAGACTGTAGTAGTGGAACCATACACTCCTGCATGCAAAGCTGGGCTCTGAGTACTGACTATCGTGTTCTTGGTGTTTGAGCTTTATGTTTTTATGTATCTCCTATTGGATAATGATCTGATACGTTGATATTAACTGTAGACTACTATGTTTTTAGGACATGTCATTGAGGACTGCTGTCATGTAGTAATGGCATACCTATCTGTTTCAGACATCTATCTTTCACAACATTCATCCTAATGCATAACCTGTTGGCTCTCTACTTTCTGTCTGTCCTCTGTACAGCTGTACAAATATCAGGTATTTATCTTGGCTGCTTACAGCCAATCTCTGATTGACTGACACTGACATGCCTGCCCAGCTGTGTTATGAATGCCACAGCTAGGAAACCCCACTCGGTACACACCACATGCCACGGATACCTCAACCAGACTACCACAGTCAACAGAACATGTTTGGTACAGGTCCATAATCCAGACACTGACCATGTTATGCAATATATGTTGCATACATATCAGTTGGAGCACCTCAATGGCCTTCTTCAAGAGAAAGCCAGATGAGTGGATGTTGAATGTAACTGTCACCCTGGGGATCACTCAAGTGGCATTACTTGATAGATGGCCTGCTGACAAATGTCAGGTGGCATCATACCAGTGTACTCACATGCCCTACTCTTCTCATTTCTTTATGGACATTAGCCTGGTACACACCTAGGAACACCTGCACCTACGGTCTTCAGTACTGACAAATGTGTCTGTGTGCATTACTGAGTATAACAGTGTTTGTGTATTTGTAAAATACTCTGAGGGCCTTCTCACCCACTAAACCCCCCATCGTTATACTTAGAAAGGGCTGCTGCTGTAATTCACATTGAATATACCTTGTGACACTCTTCACCCTATGGGCTACGTGGAGCTTGCAGTACCAGCATAACACTGTTCTACAAATGAGTAGATAGGTGTGGGTTACCCTCTGAGTCCTGGCAAATGTGAGTGTGTGTGTGTGTATGTGTGTGTGTGTGTGTGTGTGTGTGTGTGTGTGTGTGTGTGTGTGTGTGTGTATTATTAGTAGGAGACAGCATTCTGAGGACACATTCTCCAAATAGACTAAACCTTGCCATATATTATAAGGGATGGTGATGTTGCTGACATTAGGACAGCCATGACAAAACCCTCACCCTACTATCCCTGTGGTGTGCGCAATAAATGCATATCCCTGTAGTAGCAATAATTAGATAGACAAGGGTTTGTATTGCAGTCCTGATAAATGTGTGGTTGTGGGTATGTCAGAGCATTATCATGGGTTTCAGTGGGTACAATATCCAATGTGGGGTGGGGGTGCTGGGTATATTGCCTTTACACCATGGTATCCCCAGTACATGTCCCAAGGTCCACTGCATGAGGACCGCTCTCACCATCAGCCATACAGGTAACTGATGACACTCTTCAGCCCAATGATGCATGTGCTGTGTGCAAGAACTCTGTAAGAGTATGGACTCGCTGACAAGGTAGTCAACACTGCTAAACCCAGGTCTGTCAAATGTGTCAATGACTGTATGTGTTTGTCAATGTGTATATGACAGTATGTTATACTATGTATTGTCCTTTAACACCCAGTACATCCCCAATTACCAGACTGTACAAGGCCTGGTGCTGTTGTTCACTTTACAGGAAGCTCGGGAAACACCTCACCTTACAAGCTCTGTGGTGTGTGCAATTAGGGCCAAACACATTAGTAGCAAGACGTACATAGGTAGGGGTTCTAATCTCAGTGTTGCCAAATAAGTGTGTGTGTATGTGAAGGAATCTACTTCAGTTTGCAGAAAATATATTTCCCAGGAGATCAGTTGTCTGAGAACTAACTGGCAAAATGTAACATTTCAAAGCAATCATCTTGTGGAAATGCATTCCATCAAAACTAGTAGTGGATGTGTAAATGCCCTCTTCCCCACTATACAGCAGTACACCAGTACTGGAGTTGGTATATATGGGTCTATATTGAATCCGCGAACACATAAAAAAGTGAACACTTATTCATCAACCCTATGTAAGCGAAAGCTTACAATCCTGAACACCTGGAACAGCAATTATTTTCCAGGGAAAAAAATTGCTGGGCCATTTTTGGGAGTTTGACATTTCCTCCACTGTGGTGCAATCTCGGAGTTGGTATATTTAAGTAGGGGGGTGTGGGGGCGAAGTCCCCCACATTATATACTGTTTTAAGATTTTTTTTCTATTTTCTTTTTTTTGTGGAACAGCAATTTATTTTCCCTGGGAAACAATCGCTGTTCCGGGTGTTTGGGATTGTAAGCTTTCATTTACATAGGGTTGATGAATCAGCATTCACTTTTTTAAGCATTCGCTGATTCAATATAGAACTGGTATATATAGTTGGGTGTGGTTGTTGTGGGGACAGCCACCCACATTGGGGTTATTGTTGTGTGTATCCCCCCCCCCCGCTTACTGTGCTGTTATACTGTACAGTTCATGTTAAGAGGTTAAGTAGTTGTTAGTCACACTATGTGTGGTTCTACGCCACCCCACACCTTCCAAATTGGGGGGCTGTGCCCCCCATACCAGCACACCTATGTATACAATCTCCAGGATTGCACTACATTGGGGAAAAGGACATATACCCTGCCAGTACCATTTTCACTGACATTAAATCTGGCGGACTGATTATTTACTGATGTGATGTTTTGACAATTTGGTCTTGGTGGACTTACATAGGCCAAAATAGGTTCTCTGCAAAATGAAGTACATTCATGTGAACAGTATTCTCTGTGTATTGCATCAACACAAAAGCCTCTGCGTGTGTGTTATTCACAAACATTTGGTGTGTGCCAGCCAGTAGACTTACCATTGTCCACTGTAGAAGATCTGCTTACATTTGCCACCATGCAGTCACCTGTATACACCCCTCAGACCTATCAGTCATGTGGCACATGCAGTAACTGTTATACAGACCTGTTACTTGTGTTCAGCTGTACCCAGGATATGACACAGTCAATGTGTTTACACAGTGCCACACGCCTTGTAGGAAAGGACAGAAGACCAACATACTCCTGACACACAGACACCTAGAACACAAACAGAATACATTATGGAGACCACAATCAGTCAGTGTTAATAAGCTATAATGCATCATGGCTGGACAGCTACACACCCTGACATTTAAGCATTAAACATTCCAGCTGACAACACGTTAAACAGCAGTACATTGCTAAACTTTAGTACATTCACCCTGTGCATCAGAACCATGTTATCATGTCCCTGCATCGATGGTATGGATGACAGGGATGTGGCACAGCTATCATCATATGCACAGGGTGTGGTGTGGGTTTGCCAGAGGCCTAGGCTGAGCCATTTGATTGACTTCATATGTGTGGGTCAGGGGGTCTTTATTAAATGGCCTGTGCAGATGTGAAGTGTGTGTAGGTATGGAGGTGCCCTAGCTGTGTTGGTGATGTGTGTGTGTACATATGCACACAGTTCTGTCATGTGACTGCCCTATACAAGGGTATGTTGGACAGCTGTGGACCATACATGACAGGATGTACAGTTCACCGTGTCCAACTTTGGACACGGGAACTGCGCCTGCCAGGGGTGGCATGGGCACCACTAGGCAGAGGCAAAGACATGGTATTCTCCCCGGATGATGCCAATTGTCTGGTGGATCTGCATCCCTCCTGGGACTGGTCAGGACCATGTGCACATGGTCTGCTGCATTGTGGTGTGGACAGCACCCCCCCACAGTGCTGGTCCTGGTACTGCCACTACTAGAGCAGCCGTGAGATGTTGCACATTCATGTAGACCCCCCACCTGTTGATGTTGCTGACCTATGTCCATGTGGCTGATGCCCTAATCCCACCACATGCTCTACCACAGACACCACACAGTCGAGGATTCCCACCATCTCACCCAACCATCTATCTGTGACCTCTGAAAAATAACGGTGGGCATCTGCATGATCACGGATGTAGTCATGTACAGCAGGAAGTGTAGCCCTCTGGAGCCTCAGCCTATCTCTGGTGTAATGTTCCATATGTGCCTGTGCCTCCATGATGGCCTGAAACATGCATCTGGTGACACCTGCTGTGGCAATTCTGCCAGGGGCATGATGGCCAACAGCCCTCCTATGAGCACCCCTGTACATCTGCCTGTGTGGGACCTTGCTGGTCATCCGGCTATGGCTGCTGTGTACAGACACACTTGCCATAGTCACTTTCCTGTCCCATGCCACCACCCACCAACTGTCCCTCATCTATGGTCACTGGTGATGGTGTATGTGTGGGCATTGTGACTGTGTGGGGGGATGGGGTGGATAAAAGTGGGATGCCAACCAGTGGCACAGATTCAGCCCCTGACAACCCTGCCAGTGCCTCACTATGTCTATCATCATTGTCAGAGTCCATATGGACACTAACATCAGTTTGCCTGCAGGGGGATCCTGGCTCACCTTGCCACTGAGGGGCAGACAAGAAATGTAAATTAAGACCTGTATGTTATGGTTTACTTCTGCACACACACACACACACACACACACACACACACACACACACACACACACACACACACACACACACACACACACACTTACAGGTGAGGTGGCACAAAGATATTACACAGACCTCACATTACCCAACAGTCGGCATGCATGAAATATGGCACTCAACAGCATGCACTGCAGCTATTCATAATCCTTGTTACCAACATTATACATCTCTGTGATGCATGAGTTGTATTAGTAGGTGATGCTCCTTTCCCTGGAACACACTGCACCCATGTACACATTATTGCTGTGCACCTGTACAGCACACTGGCATGTACTGTGCACCATACCTCACATGTATACAGATCATTGCTGAGTGTGTAGATCTCTGGCAGTTATGTTTGCTCTGTTGCTCACAGCCCCTATGTGTTTGTCTGACATATAACTGGGATGATATGAGGACTGGTATCAATAGTTTGTGGCTGACCTTTGATTTGCAGACCTCATCATCAGCAGTGCATGTACGTGCAATAATATCTGGTTACACCGACAACCTTCAAAGCTTAATGTGGATATGAGGAGTGTACACACCTTTGTTGACATGCCAGCCTCTTCTATGATATGCAATGGGCCCACAGTACTGCATTTGTTAACATTACACACACCTGATATGTGACATATGACCTGTGCAATCCAATGCAGTATCAAACAAATGTGTTAGCTGTGGAGATGCTGAATGAGATGCATACAATATATCTGGGTTGCATAAGTGTGCACACCCTTAATGTAATGGTTTGTTGAAGCACCTAAGTGAACTACAGCAGTCATTATTCCTTGAAGGGGTGTACTAGGATGGCCCTTCTTCACTTGGCATTATGTGCTCTGTAATTCCTAACCTTGACTGTATTCAGATACAGCTATTCTTAGCTAGCTTTGGATGTATGCTTCAGTTCACTGTTGTGTTCCAAGCTGACACCCCTCCCCATCCTCAGCCTTATTGCAGATGTCTGACAACTATGGGCCACACGAGTGTTATTTTGCAGTGTTCCAAATTCCAACCACCATGTCTACTGGCCTAGTACGAGCTAATGAACAGCAACCCTAAAGGTGTACACTGGCACCAGCAAGCTAAATGTTGGGGAAGGTGGACCTGAGGTGGAGTGAAGTGTTGCTTGTGCACTACACGTATCTTCATGGATACTGTCTGTAGGTCTGAGCCTTGGTCTCATGACACCATCACAAATTGCAACACATGCCTTTGGGAGACTAAGGGCATCCAGAAAAAAGGAGGTCATTGTCCCACTGTATTCATCCCTCATTAGACCCATTATAGAATACAATGCCCTGTTTGGTATGTACCTCTCAAGACATCTGCAACAACTGGAAAGGCCGCAGAAATACCTCAATAAAAGAATCACAGGCTTAAAGCTGATGCCCTACGCTGACCACCTTAACAAACTCCAGCTATACTCTGTCGCATATCATCTACTCAGAGGTGATCTCTGCTTAACATACAAGGCCATGTCAAACCCAGAGCTGTTGAAGATGCTACACTTAAAGAAATCCCAATCCCTCAGAGCTACATGCTCCAGGAATCTAAACCTTGTCATCACAATAAACAAAACATGCTGGAGGGATAAGTTCCTGACCCAGAGACTCCCCAGACTCTGCAATAGATTGCCCATACATGTCAAGCAGAGTGTCTCTTTGGCCGTCTTCAAAAGGAGCCTTGATGATTGGATGGGAGAAGGCAAATTCACCCCTAGGATCACGTCAGTCACTCTGCTAGACAGGGGTCCAGGGAAGTAAATAGTGTGGGAAGAAATAGCCAGGGAATTGTTATGGCTAGGCTTGTATAGGCCCTAGGGCTGATAGCCTAGTACCAACCAATGAACCTATGAGACTTGATGTTATGCTTATGTTACCTGTACAGACCCCTGGATGATGTTTCATGTGGGACAAATCTTCCATCTGATTACCCTAACCCATAGGGCACACTTATGCTGAATCCAGGCAATTGTTGACACAGGTACTGTGCAGGCAGTACTTGGCAGACATTCCTGCAACTCCCTTAGTGTTGCTGCATGTCTCTGGGAAGCCTACATGACGACTAGTTTGCAACATGTTTTGTCCTCAGGTTTGGATAGGCATCTGTTTATTTTCTACATCACTGTTGTCCCATATTACATACACTCACAGATGACTGTCTGCACTGTTTGCCATGGTATATGCAATGATGAGGTAAGGTTACTTTTCCCACTCCTGACTGCTACCTTTTGGATATGGGATCCATTTCATGGTTTGTAAGATGTGTGCAAGGCATGGCTGCCTGTGTTGCAGGTGACTGGGCAAATGTCATGGACATACTTCTTGGACAGTAGACCATTACTTGGTGTGACATTGAGGCCTTGTAGTTGATGGCAGGTGTGTAGTCAAGAAGAGTGAATGCTGTCAGTACATCACAAGCTGCCTCCACAATATGTTTTTTGGAGTGTGTGCACACATATGCTTCCAGTGTTTTGTAAGGTTTGTATTCCCCATATTTGTTGTCCTAACAAAGGTTTCCATATTACACATTCATTGCTCATGTTAGGACCGCATTACAGGTTGTAAAAGGTGTGGAATGTGTTATTGTGGTCTGCCGTTGTATATATCAGGAACAGTTGCCATTGTAATAGTGGTGTATACACTGTTGTATCCACTGTATAAAGGTAATGTTTAATACATGTCCCTACTGTAGGCCATTTGTCCCACTATTTTGTTTATCTCTGTCCACACATCTGGCACTGACAGGTTGTGAGGTATACTGCAGGACTCACACATACCCTTCAGGTATGCCACCATGGTGACCACTGTGATGCAGTGCAGTTAACAAAATAAATGAACATGTACAGCATGCATTATGGGTAGGTGTGTTAAATGTGTGCATGGTATATAGCATGGCCTTAACATGGCTGGTGCATTGGCAAACCTGAACATAATAACTCCATACTCACCATCTACAGGCTTCTGTCCCAGTTGTATACCAAAGGGACCTAAATAGTTGTGTGAGAGAAGTACTGTCAGTAGCCACACCTGTGGCATTGGTAGAGGGTGGACGCAGCATATCAGCACATCAACACTACAAACCCCAATACTACAGATTATGCACATCTGTGGATTGCTACACTCCAGCAACAGACTATCCCATCTGACATATGCATGTAGATACTTTACAGATACAAATGGATAAGCAACAGTGTTCTAGTAATGTGCACTGGGGCCTTACCTGCATGCTCCTCATCCATTGTGTGGGTGGCACCCACCTCCACAATGCTGTCTTCAGCTTGTTGGCATGTCTGGCAGGCGGGTGCCCCAAGGCTGGCGAGGAGCTCCTCAGTATGTGTCAGTGGGGGCTGGATGGCCTGACCCCCACCTTTGGCTAGCTGGTCCCTTGCAATGGCAGCAGCATGCTGATGGGCATGGTGGATAAGATCTGTGCAATGATGCTGCTCCTGCTCATAATTTCAGAAGAAAATTGTGTTGAAAATCTATGCAACATTCCTCACGTAGGATAGAGTTCCTAGATTTGTTTATTGAGAGATTACCGAACGACATAATTAACACAGGTGTACATCGTAAGGCCTGTTATAGTAATACTTTACTTTCTAGATCCAGTATGCACCCCCCTTATGTTTTTAAAAATATTATAAGAGGAAAGGCTATCAGGGCCTCAAGATTAAATCCTATGAATGATGGCTTTGAAACTGAGTTAACTAGCCTGAAAAACAGATTGGTCAACAGGGGTTATACTCAAACTGAAATTAACTCCCATATGGATGACATATATGAACTGCATTGCACTAGAGCAGCACCTTATTTTGGTCCTAGGGAATTTGATAATTCTTTAGGTGACAACTGTAATAATCACAGTATTCGATTTTCAACACAATTTTCTTCTGATTACTTCAAAATCAAGGAAGTTATTAATAGGCATTGGGGCATCTTACATGTTGACAGTGATCTAAAACGGATCGTGGGTGAGACACCCACTTTCCTTTATAGGAATAAACATAATTTAAAAAGGATACTTTGTTACCCTAAAACTACAAAAAGTGATAATAAGGGTGGTTGTACCAAGCCATGTGGACATTGTAATTTTTGCAATTTTATTGACAGTAACACTCAGTTTTTTCAACCAGACTTACAGAAAGTATTTATGATGCAAGCAGATGCCAACTGTATGACATCAGATGTGGTTTATATGGCTACTTGTCAATCCTGCCCGTCATTCTACGTAGGCAAGACTAATCGCCCCTTAAGAGATAGGATGAGGGAGCATATTTACCATATGAAGAGAGGTACACTGCACAATGCCCTAGCCAAACATATTACATTAAATAACAATGAGCACTATTTTTTATTTAAGGTGCTAGAAGTTATTTCTCCCAATGTAAGGGGAGGTGATATCAGAACTTACACAGAAAGTAAGGAAATGCAATGGATTATTTCATTAAGGGCTGACAAAGGTTTTGGCCTGAACGAGAGAGCCTCTATAAGACCAAAACTAAAACAACGTAGAAATGTTAAATGAATTATCACATATTGATTATATACTGATGTATTTACTTTTTTAATTTATACATAGTTTTGTGCTTTCTTAATACAATTCAGTTAGTCATAATATTCTGATCAATATGTTTGTAATTTGATGCCTAGCCATAATTTATTTTTCAGTAATGCATTTTATGAAGTTTTTATACATTCATTTTTATCTATCATTTTAAACATTATTTACACCTTTAAAAATGATGGGCAGTACCTTGTTTGCTAATTAACCATGAGTATGAGTCATTACCTGCAGGTATATAAGCATGCAATTAACAGTTGGATTTTTGTATGGATCTGATGAAGCTACTTGCGAAAGCGCTTATCCTGTCTTATATTTTTGTATTAAAAGTGGAGATTTTAATTAATTTTTGCATCGTTTGATTTCCTCACTGTCGCTCAGTTCCTGGCTTTACCTACTGATTTTAAACTTTTTACTGTGAACCTGAGCGTTTACCTGCCCCATTGGATTTATTTTGCTACATTTATATTTCAATATTTGTCGAACAATAGGGCATATGTCCCAACAGTAAGTTTGGTGTAAAACATACCCATTGATTTATATGTTTTGATTATTGTTGCAGATATTGTGGGGGGGGATGTCAATTAACAATTTGTATATCCTTGCAGTACTCACAACTTTAATAATCATTGCTCTAATCATTACTCTACAGGTTTTATTACAATACCCTATGGCCTTGTTTTGGGCAGTGGTATGTTTGTACACAGTGTATACTTCAACCGTCTTATAGCTACATTCTACTTCTCTTACCTGGTAGACCTGTGGGGGGAATGTTTGTTAACACTACCTGACTGTTTCTACACATATTCACAGATTCCTAGTTAAAAGTATGCTGCTTCATACAGCTTACTACCACTCCTGGGATTCGAACTATTGCTGTGTCTGCTAAAAATATGACAATTTGTGTTTCATCAGAGTGAGCTATCGAGAAACTGCTGCTTGTTCTTTTAGTGTTTTCTGTCTAAGTCCCTCTTGGTTATACAATTTGACCTTGTAATTACAACATTCTTATACAGACATTCCTAGACATATTTTTTATGTAGCACAGTGTGGGTAACAGTGGTTGACACAGCATTACTATTCAGATATCAGATCTTGGTGAATGCAACATGTCAAGCCATACAATACCAGAGTAAACACAACCAGTCCAGGATTTAGAACTTTATTGCCAGGTAGTTACAGTTCTCTTACCTGAAAGATCCATGGGGGAATGCTTGTTAACACTCCCTGACTGTTTTTACACATATACCCAAAATCCTAGTTAAAATTATGCATACAGCTTACTACCACTTTCGGGATTTGAACCATGGCTGGTCTGCTAAAAATACAACAATCTGCATTTCATCAGAGTGAGCTACTGAGAAACTGCTGTTGCTTTATTCGGTGTTTTCTGTCTAAGTCTCTCTTGGTGAATGCAACATGTCAAGCCATACAATACCAGTGTAAATACAACCAGTCCAGGATTTAGAACTTTATTGCCAGGCAGTTACAGTTTTATTTAAATATGACCTATATGGGACTATTACTTTCATATTGTCTGGTTTACTCAGTACAAACCATACACATTTTTTATACTGCCAGGTGACATTCTACTCCTTTATATTTATTTGGTACAACTACTACAAGCAGGATTGTCACTCGCCAGCCTTGCGATGCAGCCTTTGTAACCTACTGGCATGGGCCTCCTGATTTACATCCTGGTCAGCTGCAGCTGTAATGGAAATAGAGAAACATTTAGGCATACCTGTCCATCACATACACAGGCTGGACTTTGGTAAACAGTTATTGCTATGAATACTTACACACTGCTGGGACATCACCCCCTCTGTCTTGCTTCTTGGACTCACTCATCCCAGAGCTGCCTCTTCCTCCGCTTCAAGTCGGCATAGTGGTGCCGGACCTGTTCACCAGTCTGAGGTATACCAGTGGCACTGGTGAAATCACGGACGAGACAGTCCCAGGCTTCCGCTTTATATTGGGAGCCCTGGTATTGGTCCTGCAGCAGTCTCATGTCATGTTTTTTTACCAGAAGTCCTACCATGACCTTGGACTTCTGTATGTCCCAGCACTATGCCCGAAAGTGCATGCCCTCTCCAACATCTGCCATACTGCCTACAGTGGGGAGCTGCAACCAGTTATGAGCTGTATTCCCACCAGTGGAGTTTAAATATGGCCAATTGCCTGCCATTTGCCGTGATTGGACAGTTTTGAATATGCTGACCTAAGCTAAGCTACGGGCAAACCTGCTTAGCTAAGGTTAGCAGTGCTTGAAGGGGCAGGTGCTGAGCACAGCTTACCGGTGTGCACATCTACTTAGCTACAATACTTCCTGCTTAGCATTTACGTTTCAGCAATGCTTACAGTGCCTCAGCTTAGCTGAGCATAACGGAGTATTATTTACCTTTCATTTTTTGGACTATCATGATGGTGGGTTTCATTCATGATTTAGCATAGCTTATAGTATGTATGTTGACCTTCCATAACATCCCCCTATGTGCTTTTATGACATATTACATTTTGTGTGACTGCATGTATGGGACACTTGTGTTTATGTGGGGCTTTCACAACTTCAGTACACTGATACCTCACATCTGGCCCTAATACACTGCTCAGGTTGGGAAATATAAGTTACTTACTACATAAATATACTAAAATATTAAATTTGTGGTGATTTCACATGCAAAATAGAATTGGCTACAGTGGGGCTAGAAACCTAACTAACTACATGTGAAGCACACACTCTGACCACTACTCTATTGCACTATTGCTTATGATGGCTATTTATTGCTATTTAACATCTTGGGCCGTTTAAGCTGGCCTAAACATAGTTAAGCAATGGGCACACCCACACAGCTACGCTTAAACTTTCCTGCTGATGTGAAAAAAAAACATTATGGACACGTTTTAAATATTGCTCTTACAAACTTAGACAGTTGTTAGAATAACAGGTTTTGCATTTGCATGCATTTTCTAAAGGGTATGACGTCTAAAACTTAGTTCTGTCATTATTTTCTAACTTCATTCTTTAATGATATGCCACTACTTTGGCAGTGACCACTTATTTATTTCACGGCCATACACTATATGGCAGGAATTTGGAAATACTCTGGGGATCTCTCCTGTTGGGGGTTTACATTTGTGAAAACAGCGATCTTGTTCTTTTTACATTGCTGTACAGCAATTCTGGTGTGCAGGGGGCGTGTATCTTGTGAGAGCACTGCTCTCAGACACGCCCCCTGCACTTGTACACATTTCCATGTACGCATTGCAGCATGGCAGCGGGCCTTCATGCATATGAATGGGTCGCTGCTGTGCTGCTCACGTGTAGTCCCTTCCATGCAGGAATGGCGTATTCCTGCACGGAAGTTTGCTGAATCCCGAGGGTTATCTGGCAAAGGTTTATAAAATTCCAAAATTAGACCATCTAGTCCTGGTGCTTTATTTGCCTTGAAATTTTTTTATTTGTTCTTTTAACGCTTTGAAAAAGAAGGATTTACCTATATTGTTTTTGTTGTGCTTAGATAACTTCTTCTGAATGTGGTCTGCTAGGAAGCTATCTATTCTTAAAACATAATAAAATATTATTTAGGTCTGTAACCCTAATAGTCTGTTTGTTTTTCGTGTATGTAATTTCTTTGATATAATTTCTTTCATTTAAGTGTTTAGATCTAATCACTTTCTTGTGTAGACTCTTAGGATTAACTGAGTAAGATTGCAATCTGATTTTTTCTAGATTTATAGAGATTTTGTGTTGCATGATATCTTGGTATTCCTTATTAAGTTAACATATATCGGTTAGTGCAGATTTATCATTTGGTGTAAGTTTTAGTTTTAGCTTATCAGTTTTATTTTGTATGTCTACTAGTCTTTTATTTCATTCTTTTCTTTTGTTTATATACCAACTTTTAACTTTGCCATATAAGACACTCTTTAAAGTGTCCCATGTGATCATATCTGAAATCTCTCCGGTATTATTGAAATCCATGTAATGTTTTATTTAATTTAGAAACCATTCTTTGGCAAAAGTTTAATAAATTAGTGTTAAGTGTTATATTGAAGGTGATAGCACTGTGGTCGGACATGGGGCTTATAGCTTGTAGTATCAGTGGGGGACAAGATACAATTAAAATCATCTGCTAATAGTATTTCAACTTTAGACCATGATGTTATTGTGGTTAAATGTTTTTTTTCACAGTTTTTGTACCAATAGTAGGTATTGATGAAAGTATACATCTTTTTATCCTGGCTTAGTATAACTAATGCAAACATACCATCATTGCTTGAATACAAGTCAACTATTTCTGGTATTCTTGCTGAGTTTTTGCATAAGGTTAAGACACCTCTTCTCTTATGATTAAAGTATGAACTTATCAAAATCTTGTAATAATTGAATGTTAATTTGCTTAGGTCCTCTGATAACAAGTGAGATTCCTGTATAAACACAAAATCAGCTTTATGTAAAGTTAAATATTTGTTAACACTAATCCTTTTCATAGGGTTGTTCAACCCACTGACATTTAAAGATAGAATATTAAAAACTGTCATTTAATGGAGACTGCTACTTTAAGTAAAATTGAAAAGTGTTTTCCTTGGTTCCTTATGTTAAATACAGGTCTATATTAGGCGATCGAAACTTTAGGTAATCGAATACCTAAATATTGACACCTAAACAGTGAAAGCTGTAAATATCGAACAGCCACTTTTGTGAATTCTTTCATAGGGAAAGACTTTGCTTGGCTGTTATCGGGAATCTGCCATTTTCTCCATTGTGGAGAAATCTCGGAGTTGGTATATTTAGTTAGGGGATGTGGGGGAGCACAGCCCCCCACATGAGGGGTGGAGGGTGAAGCCCTCCCACTCGATCAGGGTTTGAATTTATTTCACCAGCCAAGTGAATTCTTTCCCTATGAAAGAATTCACGGAAGTGGCCGTTCGATGTTTACAACTTCGACTTTATAATATAGACCCGTTAAATACCATATTTGAAGCTGTTATGGACAATACAACAACTCTAAATTTAAAAACAATAAAACGATACATTTTAGCAACCTTCTGCATGGAGAAATTAAATCCAGACTTGCTATGTTCCTCATAGAAACCACAAACTAACTCTCTCATTGCATCTAATGACAGTTCTTAGCCACTGCAGAATATTAGCATGCAGAAGGGAAACAGTATATGGGTTAGAAACATATAAAAGGGAAGTGTCAGTTCACAATACTGTATATACATTTATTATAAAGCATTAACTTCTGTACAACATACTAGAATTCTTGGTTTTGTATTAGTGAAGCACCCCACAGGATGAGCAGCAGCAAGCTGAGCCGAAACCCTGCCTTCCCCCCAAGATTTCCTGATGGCATATTTAAACTATTATATACTCATGCAAGTGCTGGCATGAATATTAATCCCTCTGTTTTGTGGTGCAATGATCGTACAATCTTCAGTATTTCAGTATTCCCACATATTCACACAAGCTAAGACATGGCATGATAGATTCATATCCCAAGGTATCCCACAAACTTTCATTACATGTCAAGCAGAGTGGCACCCATACCACCTTCAAGGTAAACCCTAGACAATTGGATAGGCAGTCAAATTCTCCCACAGTCTATCTTGTCTTGTTATCCATGCAGCTAGAAGAAACTTATGAGTAGTGCTTTTTTTTTGGTTAGGCTTGTAATGGCCTACAGATTGACTGGTATGTACCTAAGAAAAAATCTTACAAACAACTTCAATTAAAAAACACACAGAATAGTTAAAGTATGTTACTTTATAGCTGAAAAATGTTCTTTTGATGGAATATTATAATTTATTTACCATGGCTATCACTTAAATTCTTTAACAGTTAATATGTTATAGAATCTTTCAATGTAGAACTGCCAGAATGGACTCAAAATGAGGAATCTAACTCGCATACGAAATCTGGACAAAGCCAAACAAGATGTCGAGGGAAAGTCTTAAAATATTACTCTTATAAACTTAGAAATTTACTAGACTACAATGGTTGTGTGTTTGCATGAATTTTTTCTGAAGGATATGAAGCATTAAACTCAAATGTTTGTCATTATTTAATGACTTCACTCCTCAATGATTTGCCAGAAAACCACACATTTTATGATGAACAGGCCAAATATAAAGGTAAAAAGATGGAAGGTTGAGAGGTATGTCGAGGCACACTTGAGAGATATGTTTTCATATTCTTAAACTTCCAGTTTTAACAATTCAACTTTCTAATCCAGGGACATCATTACAGGTAAAGTCCGTTACCAAAAATTCAAGTCATGGTGGGTTTATCAACAAATGACAATCTCTAAACAAATGAGATAGACGTTGTATTGAAAATAGCTGAAAAATATTTTCATTTACATTTACTTCAAGTGGCTAAGATGAATTAGATCATTCTTAGAATGCTTGTTTTCAAATTTTGCAATCTGGGGTGAGTCACTCCAAATATACAAGAGTAAAACAAGCTCATACATGACAATATGAAAGTGCACATAACTCCAGAAAACGCATACATGACAATATGACAGTGCATATAACTCCTGAAAACACAGTGTTTCCAAAAAAGTTAAATGCCCCACAGTTCACAATTACCTATCTTACAAACAAATGAAAACAAACGGAATAGGAAAGAAGACAGACTATATGAATACACTGCCACATTTCACACAATTATTAACATAAAACACTTCAAAAAAAGATTAAATAGAAGAGTAAAGTATTATATGCAGTACTTTATTATATATGTTTTAAAAACATAACACTGAGGGCTGTTGTGTGGTGCAATCTTCAGTATTCCCACATGTTCACACAAGCTTGACTTTCACAAACTCAACTGCCTTTTTGTGAGGTAGTTCTTTTCTTTCTTTTACATTTCTGTTGGAGTGAAAGGGTTAATGGAGTTGGTGGCTTGAATCTGCAACTTTATTTGCTGATGTTCAGTGCTAATCTATAACCCCAAGAACTAGTTTCATAATGCCATAAACTCACATTCACAGCCAGTGAAGAGTGTCTGTATGCATACTGAGCCCATGTCATAAGGGGTTGTGTAGTAACGATTGATTTCTGATTCATTCTTTCCTTTCTGTACATGTTTTTGGCTAGTTGATCTAACTCACTATCATATTGCTATTCACTGCCTTGGGTAGATTAGTTATCTGAATGGAAAACATATTACCTCCTCACAACTAATATTACTGACAAATGATGGGGTCTACAAATAATGGTCAATAATTGCCTATCCCCCAAAACATGTTTAGCCTACAGGACAGTATAGATATAGCTTTATGGGATTGCATAGTATTCCTGATATTAGAAAGTATTTTAAAAGTACAAACTTATTACTGGCAGTTCATTCCTTTCTGCACATAATTAATGACACTTGGAACTAGTGCCATTCAACAGTATCAATATACAAGAGGTACAACCAATGTATACATGATGTCAGACAGAAATCTGCATACATGTCAATCATTGGTAGTTTCCACACGCATTTCCCCTATCAATCATTACAGACACACCCACTTCTGCACAGAACTGAGTGGGAGGTACTACACCAACGCAAAGTCAAATCTTTAGCTAAACAAACTAAACAAAATGGGTTAACTAAACTTAATTATTATTAATATAAATAAACCCAGGTATGTTATGCTATTTAAGCAAAGGAAAAAATGCATTTAAAGCTGTCACTGCTAGAAACAAGCTATTTATAATACTTCTTTAAATGTATATATACACATAAATTAAAAAAATCATTATTTTAAAATAAAACAAATACAAGATTTTTTTTTAGCTAAAATAGTTGTTAAATGAGTGAAAACACTATTCAAATGTCCATTCTTGAATCTGATTGGCTGTTGGAGTTCAGTGAAGAGAAACATGTTCAAACATCACACCTACTTCCTGGAAGACATTGCAAGTTGTTCCTCATGAGTATAAGAGCTATCTGAAGGTGTTAGAAGTTCGAGCTTGTCACAAAAGTTGTCAAAACCACCAAAAAAGTGAGTAGGCGGGAATTTTATGATAAGTGAAAACTTTTAAGCATAAAAACACTTGCGGATATTAAAACAAACTGCTAGCAGTGTAAAAAAACAGTTGTAAAGCGTTAAAATGTAAAGTGGTAAAATAATCAAAGAAAACAATATAAATATTAATTATACATAAGTTTTAGTCATATTAACTGATAGAAACATATTATAAAAATTTAACTGAGTAAAACATGTGCAGATAAATTAATAAAAATGACAATATTTTTTAAAATACCTAAACAATACCTAAACATAACATACTAAGCATTCCCTTTATTTCTAAAGTTTAAGTGCTGTAGTACTGGGATTAAGATAAAGGCAAAGGTATGTGTAAGAAGAATTGCATGTGAAACATATGAATAATTCTATACTGTTTCACTGACAATATGTATATATAAAGTTTGCAGTGCAAAATAATAGATTGCAGTTACATAAAGTCTTAAACCTATTAGAACTAGTTAAGTAATGAGTATTGTTGAAAAGTTAGCATTGTCTGAGTAAGATAACAGGAACAAAGAAAGTTACATTACCTTCTGTATGTGGTTCCACATTAAATAAAAAGAGAAATAATCTCAGAGGAAAAGGAAAGAATCCATGGGTTCAGGTTGACTTAAAAGGTTCTTTTTTGAACAAATGTGGATGCTTTATCGAGAGTGTCAAAAGTTTTTCTTTCTTCTGGCAGAGATAGTCTTATTCTTGCAGATAATATGAGTTGTGCTTTCAGTCCTTACTTCTTCAACAATTTTATTAATGGGACACCTGCTTTTCATTTCAACATTACAAGGGATGAAAAGTCATTGTCAGATCTGATGATTTGGTCACTTATTTCTAGTAGAGCAGGAGACCTGGCAGTTCTTAAAACAAGGTCTTTGTCTTGAGTGGTAATACATTTTGCAATAATGGATCTAAGACATATGTTTTTACTGATTGAAGGAATTGTGGTTAAAGATCTGCGTGCCCTCTCAGTCCCGAAGGATAATGCTTCCGGCAGGTTTAAGGTTTTAGGAATTCAAGAAGTCAGGAAATGAATCATATTATCCCCCTCCATCTGTTCCATGATGCCATAGATTCTTATATAATTCCTCCTGGCTCTGTTTTCCATATCATCTATCTTCTCAGTGAGTCTGGTATTTTCCCAAAGAAGAAAGTCTATGTTTTTCTCTCTTTCTGTTAATCTGCAGTCAATGTCTGTTACAGAGTCTTCAAATGCAACAATCTGGACAGTTTGTTGTTTGAGGACATCAATCAATAAGTCTGTTTGTTTGGAAGTATCTTACCTTTTTATCAGGTTTTAGGTTTAGTTTGTCTATTTTTATCATCAAATCTTGACGTAAGAATTGCCTGTGTTTCTTTCTCCACTGGATTTTCTTGCTGGGAGAACTTGGAGTTACTCATCTTCCTTATGCCCCTTCTTCTGAAGAATTTGACAGGAAAATATGAAGATTTTTATTACAAAATTACACCAACATGTAGCATATGGCTTCCAGAATCTAGATTTGTTGATTTCAGATAGTTATTGGTGAAACTGGAAAAGAATTCCTGTCAAAAAGGTTGAGCACTGCAGAGCTTAAGAATTCTGCTGCTTTCAGCCTGTCATCCAAGCCGCTACCCAAAAGTCTTCCTTTTCATTATTGACACCAGTAGATGGCACCATATCCTGCATACTCAAGCTAGAGTTACCCAAAACTGGGGCATTTAATCCATGTCTTTCTTTTTTAACCTATTCTAAAATGTTACACACAACACTCAAATCATAGTCCCACTCTAAAAACTTTATAGTAATAGAAACATTCTTCTTCAACAGTAGTGGTTAATCTAGACACTCTGATAGCTTGTGATTTTATAACATTTTCTTTAAGAAAACATAGATGCGCACAATTACCATAAATATAATTATTAATATATGTAGGTTTTCTATAAATTCTAGAACAGAAAAGTCTGTTCATCCCTGTTAAAATGACTTCAGCATATAAAAATTTAACAGTAATCCTATAAATAACACTAGTGAAATTTAAACAATTTGTATTAGTGTTTAGCAAATGTTCAAAACTACTTACAAGTTAATTTACCAATTTACTAGATACATCCAAAAAGAAAAACAAATCAGCAGTATATCAAACATATAATAAAATATAATCAAATCACTAACATTTATAAAGCTAAGTTGTTTTCATGCATTTATTACCAGATTAGCAAAAATAGGAACCACAATAGAACCCCTTTGCCACCCCCTTGTTTTCTTGATAAACTTTACCATCAAACATAAAAAGTTGTTACCAGGTACAATTTGTAGTAAGGCACAGAAAATGTTAATATCTGTACCAGTAAAATTAGTTTCACTAAATAAAAAAACTCATAACCATATCTACACCCTCATTCTGTGGAATTACAGTATACAAAGCCATAACATCTGCAGTGATTAACACAATGTTATTCCATTTGGAATTCAATAGCATACTTAATTTACTGTAAAAATCCCACAGGGTTGAATGGTCATTTGAATATCAAGTGTGTTTTAAAGTTCTCAAGGAATAATAAAAATATATGTGTAATTGATAAATGCATTTTTATTTTTCATATGTTTTAGCGTTAGGCTTTTTATGATAGACAATTTAAAGGTTCATATAAGATATTTTAAATGTGTTTCTTTTTAAATATATATTGTTTCATTGGTCATGGGGTTTTAAGTCTGTATATATAGTAATGATTGTTTTTTCCCTCATTTGTGGTCTGTTTTTTAGGACAAAAGTGCTAAATTAAGTAATAAACATGAGTGTTTCTTTGTTGACATGTTGGAGTTTTGTACTGTTACATCCCTTAACACATTTCATAATTCACTTCCAACCTCATTATTTTGCTCTAAGTCTGTGAATATCCACTGTGTGTTGAGATATGGTCCTTTCTAAACTGACTTGTTTTCTAGAATCTGAATGTTTGCATAATAACTATTGGTCATAGGATCAAATGATTTTGCAAATGCCTTACAATACTCTAGAAAGGTTTTAATGTGGATTTTGGGTAAGCATTTGGTATTATGAATCTTGCTAGTATGTGTCCAAGAACAGCAAGACTGAATGAGTGAAAATGCAGACATACATAAACCATATCTGAGATTGCTGCTTGTTTGAGAATTCGACCACAGGATTTCTTAGTTTCCCCAAGAATTCCCTTTTCCCAGAGGAACAGCAATCTTGGAGTTTTTATATGCAAGTTCAGGAGTATATCTGTGGGAGAGGTTTGCCTCCACATTGGGGGTGCTTGGTTCCTATGGAAAAACAACTTTAAAAGAGAAGAGCAACATTTGACATTTACTGTTCTCCTGTATTTTTGTAGATGTTCATAATTCCCACTGCTGTAGTAGCCCTTAAGCTATATGAGTTGTTTCCTACCTAGGAAACAACAACCAGCCAGCTTCAAAAAACTGTCTCCCTCCCACAACCCCACTCTGGCTCTGGATAATTCCAAGAGGGAAATTAGACGTTAGAGTGAAGCTTTCTTCCAAACATTCATACCCATGCATTGACAGAAGAGCCTAACAAGCCTGAAATAATCCTGAAATAATCATCCAATAATTAAAACAAAATCTATAAATTAGAAACAAACACAGACTTTATATGCCAACTGCAACTATATATAACTAAAGTAAAGACTGTGGGGAGGGGGTAGAGGGTGGCTGTGACTTCTGCAGGACTGAGGCTATATAGATTGAAAACCAAAGCCTATCCATGCAGTGAAGAGGAAGGTTATGGTTCCAGGAACCCCTAGAGAATGGTCCTAGCAAAGTCTGACCTGACATAGAAAAGGTCAAAGTCAGAAAACAACCCATATAGCCTAAGGGCTACTGCAGTAATGAAGAATTTGAAAAATCTACTTTTATGGGTAAGTGCAACTTATACAGCTGCACTTTGTATTTTGTCATTCCAGGGTTTGTGCTTATGACACTTGTAATTACATTATGCAGATGGGATTATCTAGTGCTAATAAGATGCCACAAATCATATATCATGTCATATTAATAATAATCAGTTTTTTTCTTTTTAGTCGCATTCATTTCACAATAAAATCCTGCTCTTCTCTTTCAGTTCAAGTTGGCCTTCTTTTTACCGTACCATCAGAAATGGTTGCACTCCCAATATCATCTAACATTTATATCTGCTTTCAATTTAGGAGTTTTGTGTTAATGCTTATCACTCATTCACAAATAATTTTGGACAGTATGTTGTATCACTTGCTTTATGCCAGTATCCACGCTGTAAAACATTTTCTTATACCAGTGGTTATACACTATATTAATTTTTGTGCAAAAACGTTAATAGATAAACTGTCTTTTGCCTATAATTTCTAATTATCTTCTTTATTATGCAAAATCACTGATATTACCAATGCAGAAACCAGAAAGACAGTTGAATAAATTGTTTATGTATACCATCAGTCATTACTTTTCCCAGTTATAGGTTCATAGGTTCATAGGTAGGTACTAGGCTATTGGCCCTAGGGCCAATATAAGCCTAACCAAATGGTACCCTGGCTTTTGCCACCCAAGAAAATTATTTTCCTGTGCCCCTGTCAAGCAAAGCCACAGAAGTGATCCTCAGGGTGAATTTCCTATCTCCCATCCAATCATCAAGATTTTTCTTGAAGAGTGCTAATGAGGAGCTTTGTTTGATATAGATAGATAGTTTGTTCCAGAGTATGGGAAGTCTATGGGACAGGAATCTATCCCTCCAGCATGTTCTGTTTATTGTGGTGACAAGGTTTAGGTCCCTAGAGCATGTAGCTCTGAGGGATTGGGATTTCTTTAAGTGGAGCATGTCCAACAGCTCTGGGTTCGACATAGCTTTGTATGTTAGGCAGAGATCGGCTCTGAGTATGCGATATGTGACAGAGTAAAGCTGGAGTTTTTTGAGATGGTCTGCGTAGGGCATCTGTTTGAGGCCAGTAATCCTCTTTGTGAAGTATTTCTGTGGCCTTTCCAGTTGTTGTAGATGTCTGGTGAGGTACATACCAAAAGGGGCATTGCACTCTATAATGGATTTAATGCGTGATGAGTAGAGGGGAACAATGACCTCTATTTTCCTGGATGAGAAACCTTTTGTGATGAGGTGTGCCACGTAGAAGGATTTCCTGACTATTGTGGCAATGTGATTATCAAAGGAGAGACTACTGTCCACCTGTGTCCCAAGGTCTCTTATCACACTTTCAGTATTAAGTAGACTACCGCCTATGTGGTAGTTCATGGGTACAGAGTTTTTAGCAAAAGGGGTGACAATGCACTTTTTGGCATTGAGCTTGAGGCCATGGCTTTGACACCAGGCATCTGTCTCAGTGAGGCCCTTTTGTAGGATGTCCACATCGTTAGGAGTTTTAATTATGGCTCCTAGTTTGCAGTCATCTGCGAACTTTGTTCAAAGACCTTCTCTGTTAGACTGTACTTCAGAAAAGTGGAAAATAATTATGCTTTCACAGTAACTTGCATGCCAGAAAAAACATTTTTGTCTAAAATCCATAGCCACTTCTGTCTGTGTTATGTAAACAGAATTAGCAGGAGTAATTCTGTGCAAAATATTTTTGAAATGATTGTTTTTTTTTTATTACATTTCATATTTTCCATTGCTTCAACTACATCAAAGTAAAGAGTATTTACAAACAAACCTAAAGCATTTCCAGTATGATGCATTTGCGATGCATGCTTCTGTTTTCCACTGTCTTGGAACTTTAGGTGCTTTTCTCTCTGGGATTTCTTAAACTGTTTAACAAATCCATAAATAATAGTCAATGATCAACCCTTTGTTATAAAAAAAAATTATTTACTGACCTAATTTATTTCTTGCGCAATACTTATGCAACCGGCTTCCATTTTCATTCATAGTGAATTTTTCACCTTACCTGTTTTGCTGTTTCTTTTCTTTCTTTCTCTGTTTTTATTTTACTTCTTACCCTATTTTGAAAATTTCACCTTGCAATCTTGGAAGAAGAGACTTAAACCTCAACACAGAAATAAATAGGACATGCTGGAGGGACAGATTCATAACCCAGAGGCTCCCTACACTCTGGAACTCTATTCAAGAGAAGTCTTGACGAGTGGATGGGAGATCGTAGGTTTACCCCGGGGGTCATCTCTGTGTCACTGCTAGACAGAGGCACAGTAAACTAAACCCTAAATGGGCGTAGTATTCTCATCCTAAGGGGTGGTGAAAGCCACACACACTCTGGCTAGGCTTATAAATGCCCTAGGGCAGATAGCCTAGTACGAACCTATGAACCTATGGAAGGTTGCTCTATGCATGAAATGGACTCGTGAAATTGTTATGCCTGAATGAAGATAAATGTATTCTTTATTAGCATAAACAAATTAATATATTATTTATTTTTATTAATTAAAACTACAGTCAGAGGCATTGTGTGACATCTTGCCACAATAAGGTGGGTGGGCTGGTCAAATGACTATTTTCAGACACCACCCAGGCAAGTGATATGCAATAAGCAAATCAGATGACAGCATTTAGTTAAAAAAATGAAAGCATTATAATAAATATGCTAAAATGTTACACTAAGAAACGTAATAATATATACAGTAGTGACAAGAGCACTACAACATTCAATACAGTATGTAGAAGCCGAGGAAAAATCACTTTGTCTGGTTGCATATTTTTATAAAAATAAATTGCCAGCAGGAAGTAGAGGTGTGCTCCAGTTCATGCATACAAGCTTCATTACACTACAAACTAAATCTGTTCTGTCCTCCTTATTGTCTTTAATGTGGATGCAAATGTCACCATTTCAGCCTTCTGTTTTGTGTGAGATCCTGGATCATACTCCTTTTGAGTTCTTTGTCATAGCCTGTCAGTTTAGTGTTGGAGGCTTTTAATATTATTTGTGTTTTGTATTACTTAGTCTTTCTTTGGAGGACTTAGCATGTAGTAAAATAATAATGGAATGTTGGAGTTGTACTGCTGGGGAGTTATTTTGTGTTTTACTACCAAACTCCTGTCAACTATGGTCAAAATCCTCATGTGATGTGCTATATTTGCTTGTATTGGCTAGATAAAAAAAATATCTGGTATAGCCTAGCTAGATAAGAAAGGGGTAGTTTAGTCAGGTGTCTTAGGCTGAATAGCTGCTTGTAGGTGATAAAGATCGTTAGTTTCCATGTCTACCTGAAAAGTAATGCATCACAGTAATAACACTCGACTGTTCTATACATTTCAGTGTCTCAGGTGGGTACACCAAAGTGACCAAGCTAAGATATTAAGAGAGTATAAAGTATATGAAGCTGTAAGCACTGATCGGTTAGCTTGTCTATGAATTAAGTGATCCTTTTGTAGAGGGTGAGCTAGAGACACATCGAATAAAAGCCTAGTTTCTCAAAACAAACAAACAAACAAAAAAAAAACAGTCACAGAAGATAACATACATGCCTGCTGTCTGCCAGCCAGACCTGCTAAATTTGTGTCACCAACAACAGACTGCATGCCTCACGATGCAGGTGAAATTCTATAGTGGCTGACACAAACCTATCTTTAACTACTTCTGTCTCAGTTTTTTGACCAGGCTGGCACAATTCAAACTATGCTGAAAACCAAGAAATGGTTAGGACCTCCAACCCAAATGAAAATGTTGTGCAACAGATGTTAGTACCATCACTGATGGCATACCTCATCAACCACAAGCATCTTCCACTGCCACTACGAGGCCAGGGGAGACCTCCTTTGCCCCACTTTCAGAATATCATTTGGTCCCTCCTGAAAATTGGAGACAGAGGACATCAAAGACCTCTTTAGGTCACCTTCAACAGTGAGACCATTGGTCCATTGCTGAGAGGCAGACCTGGTGGTCACTGGTGACCTTGTAATAGAGGCATTGGCTGTCACAGCCTGAAGTGAATGCAGCCTTACCTCCTCTTCTTCTACAACTGGACCTAATTAAGAATGACACAATGGGACAAAATAATTACAGAAATATGCTATAAAGACAATCAGAGATGTACACTGGATTGGCACACACACCATACATGCCCCACTGCTAAGAGAGGTGTTTCTACCTTTTGCAATACCCAGCCAAATCTAATTGTGGCTCTTCTACCACTGGAGAACAAAGTATGTACTTCTAAGTACACATGCATAATAGTTAAGATAATAGATGACAAAAGTGCAAAAAATGCTTGTGGCACATTTAAAATGATTATGTATTTATTTTACATTTGTTTGCTGGGATAGTCCATCTGGGTCAACAGAGCCCTTTTTCAGCAGTGACCAGTGGAGAAAAGCTTCAGAATAACAGAAAATGTACATATGCGTTACTATAACTATACTATACCTAACTACTATAACTTTCTTGGGTGGCATAAGCCAGGGAACCTTGTTGGCTAGGCTTACTTAGGCCCTTGGGCCGATAGCCTAGTACCTACCTATGAACATATGAACCTATAAATTTGATTTATACAGTAGGTAGGTAATTAATAGTGGGTAGATAGTTTAACAAGACAAGTAGAAACAAACATCCAACATTATAACATCGCATGCAGAGCAATACAGTCAGAAACATCCAGGGGTATACACAAAATAAAATCCTATTATCAAAAACATTAGAAGACAGGTAACTTACTTCCTACATGTGGTGATAACAGTTATTCTATAGTCCTTCCTGATGATATTCTGTAGAGTTGTCATTGCATTGTAAGAGATGAGAGAAGAGGATGAGATTGGCTGAAAGGTCATCAGAACTAACATGGAATAGATAGATAGGTTTGTCCTTCAGGGAGAAGAAATGTAAAGGAAAAAAAGCCAGAAGATGGATCAGAGCGAAAAGGCAAAGTTAGCTAGGAGATGAGCACGAGCATAGCTATATATTATTTAGATGTTGTTTTAGGGAGGATTTGAAGGTTTCTAGCTTAGTAATTGCCCTTGTGGTTATGCAGCGATAGTTTCAGACTTTAGCTATAGAGTGAGAGTAAAGACTTTGTCCTGGTGCTTTACAGGGATTGGAAATAGCTAGGAGCTGTTTGTCTCCAGACCTTAGGGTTGTGCTAGGGGATGTATAGATTCACTATATGACTAAGGGCTGGGCATGCTGGGGGTTTGTAAATGATATTGTGTAGGGCTAAGAGCTGCCCATAAAGCAGGTGGTTAGCTTACAGTACTGCCAGCGGTATCAATCACTAACCCAACAAACTTGTGCCAGCCATCCACCTTCCACAGTGGGCCATTGTACTTACTCAGCACATCAACCCTGAAGTTTCTTTAAAGGAAGATCAGAGAAACGTTGCTCTGTGTGGAAAATCAAACTGGAGCACTGCAGGGAGATGTGCCACACACATTTACCATTACAGGGGCCCCTGTAGAGGGATTAAGCCAAGCACACACAGCCTTATCAATGCATAATCGACATCTTATAACCACGGAGTTACTCACAAACTCCACATTTGCCCACAATGCATACAGCCTTCAAATTCTGCACCACCACTGAGGTGTCCATACCCACCATAGGGGAATAGACATGGGTGGGGGGTATGTGCTGCCATGACATTGAAGCTATCCCTGATGTGACCGCCAGACTAGAATTTGCTAGTGGATGTGCAGGTCAGACATCAAGGCACAAATATCTGCTATCCACAGCACTGTGGAGATGGTAAGTATACTCTATTGGTTGTGGGATAACATGCATCAACTGCACAGTGGCATAAACAATAGAGACAGGGAGTGTATAATACTGCTGTGGTCACTAATGGTAAATGTTGCCTACATAGGTGCCTCCACGAGACACATTTCAACTGCCATCTGATCTCCCCATCCACACTTTCATTGCTGTGGGAGGGTTTGGGTCTGGTCACTAATGGTACTGCATAGACCACTGGTGAGATGACATCACTGTTACTTGTGGGCAATCAACCTGCTGCCCCAAGTCATGGGCACTGTGCTGGTTTTGGCAAAGATGCAACTCAAGCTCAGCATCTGGACACCTCAACAGGCTGCACATGCATGTTCCCATAGTTCTACCACTTTCTTATCACCCAAGGACACATAGCCCTCCAACTCTGGTTGCAACTGTCAATCACATTGTTGGCAACATGTCTCATCAGTATTAACACTCAGTATGCCACATGAGGGTGGATGCTGCCAGTCATCTAGGTCTATGCCCTCCCTGCCATGGGCCAGATCAAACCGTGGCACTACAAGCAAACACAGTAGTCATCACCATTAGTCATCTTATGGTAGATTCACCTTACTGATGGAATATTTGATTCCTCACTCCTCACAACCTCACAGATTATATGGCTACTGTGTTCACCTCTGAACAATCTGAGCCATCTCATAGTATTGCACTCACCTGACACTCTATTTCCCAGCACCTCTCCAAGTGAAGATGACTATTTCCTGCTCATGTCTTAACCTGAGAGAGTATGGTAATGTCTGATGCACAGTGTGGCCACTCTGTGATCTGCCCTGCATAGTCTAAATGTGAGAATGTATTCGTCATTTATTCTGTGTTGTCTTTATCATGACCCATAGTTGTTTACAAGATCCCACCTCTTTGCTAGTGTGCAGTATATCATACCTGCTTCTGACTCCTTGGTGGTACTGCTGCATGTTCTTCTCCAGACTCTTTACCCAGGTATTCCATTGATGTTATGACTGGTATGGAAGGCCCTGCCAAGTTGTTCACTTGATGGGCAATATTGTGCAGAATGGCGCACAGCAAAAAAGCTTGATGCAGATGTTTGGAATGTATTACAGTGCCACTCTGGAAGCAGTCCTTCAATGGGCTGACTACACAAAACACACACACACACACACACACACACACACACACACATATATAAGTCTGTATCTATATGTATATATTATCTGCTATCTGCTTGCACTGTACTTGTCAGCCTTAGAATGTGTATACAGCTACCAACCAGACAATACTGTTGGAGATCCTCTCATAGGAACCTTTGGTATAGGTGAGTCTAGTGAAAAAAGTATAAATCATTGTCATTATGCATTTATTAGCATGCACTAGATACTTATTATTTCTTGTCTTATTTTGAATCTTGCGTAACTGTGCTATCTGTGCCTTAGATTCACTCACACCCTGCATGTTGTCAGTAGCTGTGATAATTTGCAGCACTGTGCAATGAGCTTCATATCTATGAATCCTGACCTATATGTAGTAAACAGAACTGTTATTTCCCTCTTGAATGACTTTTGAGATGTAAAAGATGAGAACCAGAGCTCTGTACCTACCTCTCCACCATACAGATCTGTAACAGATGTAAAGGATTGGACCCAGAGCTCTGTGCCTACCTCTCCACCATACGGATCTGTAAAATTAGATAGAAAACTACTAGTAAACATACCTTTTCAGCCACAGCTACACAATCTCTATAGTGAAGCTAGTTTATTCTTAAATGTTTGTCTTACAAGAGTTTTTTAGTATATTTTGCTCCTGTAGTTATAAGACAGCTATGCTGAACAGAAAATAAAAATCTCAACAGACTAGGAAATCTAAAGCTGCAGCAGAAAATGAGTGCGATACATTGTTACTTTGAGTTTCAGTTCGGAAACTGAGTGGGATACATTGTTACTTTGAGTTTCAGTTCGGAAACTGAGTGGGATACATTGTTACTTTGAGTTTCAGTTTGGAAACTGAGTGGGATACATTGTTACTTTGAGTTTCAGTTCGGAAACTGAGTGGGACACATTGTTACTTTGAGTTTCAGTTCGAAAACTGAGTGGGATACATTGTTACTTTGAGTTTCAGTTCGGAAACTGAGTGTGATACATTGTTACTTTGAGTTTCAGTTTGGAAACTGAGTGGGATACATTGTTACTTTGAGTTTCAGTTCGGAAACTGAGTGGGATACATTGTTACTTTGAGTTTCAGTTCGGAAACTGAGTGGGATACATTGTTACTTTGAGTTTCAGTTTGGAAACTGAGTGGGATACATTGTTACTTTGAGTTTAAGTTCGGAAACTGAGTGGGATACATTGTTACTTTGAGTTTCAGTTTGGAAACTGAGTGGGATACATTCTTACTTTGAGTTTCAGTTCGGAAACTGAGTGGGATACATTCTTACTTTGAGTTTCAGTTCACTGATTCATGTGACAGGCAGGTAGTTTCTAGTTATTCATTTTAATTCAGCTTATGAAAAACAGTGTTCGATTAGATGCAGCTTGAATATACTCAGCCTGTCATTTAAATTAATGTGCCAATCAGCTAAATTACATAGTTAAAGTGATGTTGTTATCATAATTCCTTCTTGCTTAAGTAAGCAGTAAAAAATGTTACCGTGAGCGCCAAAGTCAAAACCCGTATTGTCAGAATGACAGCTGATTCAGATTTTAATAAGCAACCACTGAATGCTCACATATAAAGAAAACAGTCCTTATCTGGACACTATAAATCCTGACTCATAATATAAAAAAATGCAATAAAACTGTTTTTAGATGTCACTCCAATAAGTCCGACTAATAGTAATCTAATCTAGTCATAACTGATAAAATGCATGTGGGAGTCCTCTGTCTCAGACAAAATTAAATGTGATGCCAACAAATATGATAGGTGCTACTATGCAATGAAGCAGAAATTAAATTCATATTAATAGAACTTAATTGACTTTGGAAAGTGCAAATTATCCATCTGACACCACTAAGATTTTCCAAGCAGAAACAGCTGCTCCTGTTTCTTCATTCTGCAAACCGCGTGGATTTGTTTCATTAAAATGATGTGGTTTAAATGTGAATAATGAAAGTGCTGATTATCTCTCTTTCACTGTATTAAATCAACACAAGAAATACTAACTAAAAACATGATGTGTCTGGGAATATTTATGATTTTCTTTAACTATGATTGCATTTACCATCAATTTATTCACCTTTCATGTTAGGAACTTAACTGTAACCCATGTTTTTCAACATAGCTTTTCTGGAGACTGGTGGCTTTAACTTGCTGACAAAGCTTATTCCAGTCCCAGAAGAAGAGTCTATAACCCGTCTTTATCACTGTAAGTGTAGGCATAGAATCTTGGCCAGTATGATTATATAAGCTTCCATAAAAAATATGTCAATAGTCATTTGCCTTTATGTGATCTTGAATGACTGTATCCATAATGACTGTACAGATCCATCAACTATTGGGACATGTAAGTCACAAACCCTGAGAAGTACTTTTCTACTGATGTCGGCTCTCCCTTTTTCTGACCAACATCATTGTACCAAGACTTCTTAAACCACTGTGGAAAGATAAACTTCTTATCCTTGCAATGTATATCAATGGCCATTTTAAAGACATTTGTAAAGGGAAAGTTAGGTTCTTTGTTCTATATTTTTGCATCAGTAAGCATATGAGGCTACTTATCACTTCCTAAACCCACAACTAGTGAAAGATAAATGCATTGCTGACCCTTAAGAAGAAGATCTGCTAGTTTAGTCTCTGGGGACCATTTCTCAAAATAGTCTGGTTTACTTTTCACAGACATGCCGGTAACATTATTCAGTTGGAAGGAGAATCACATAACCAGATCTGCTTTATCTAACGTAAAATCCATCAAGGGATAATCTGTGTATTGAGGTTTATATTAAGGCATTTACAATGGGGCTAGCTGTATATGTGCAACTAGTTATCTATTTATTTAATTTGTTAACCTGGCTAGGTAAATTGGGCTCTAAACAGCAAGGATCATTTTCTGAGGTGGCCTAGAGGGAAACAGCTCCAACAGTAAGACACAATTTCTACAATATATATTTTATTTGATACATTATAATAAAAATATGCAGAGGAAATGGCACTATGTACCAGCACATGTATGCATCTATGTATGTATGCCTTTTTAATCATTTCAAAATACATTGCAGAATATACAGTGGTATTTACAAAAGAAATGTTATGTGCTTAAAGGAAAACTCAACCATGAAAGAACAGACTATATATGTTTATTACATTTTGGTATTTTGTGCTCTACTAATGCATTATAATCAGGCTAAGAATTTTGTATTATATTTTAATTTCTTTTACCCCAAAATGGCCATCATGGAACCCATCTTACTGACATGATTTTGTTTTCTATAGAGTATTGCCTTCTTCCCACAGTGCAGTTTATGTCCCCTGTATATTATATCCCTACATATAACAAAGTCATTTTTCTTCATTTAGGCACAGTGACTATGATATGGGCCAGTGGCTTCATAGCATGCTGAAACTATATCAGTTTTTATTTTCAATTACTGACCCTGTTTTGTGCTGCTCTGAACATTTGACATCTCAGTAATAATAAGTCCATAGTACTATTATGTTCTGGATTTCTCCATACATGTGCTGGTTTTCCCCAGTCTGTCTTCAACATTTGGCTAGCTGATCATTAAATTATTTTACACTATTTGCATACTTTGTATGGGGCAGCAGTTCCTATCCTGAAATGGTTTGCCCCTATCCTCAAGAATGTTGGATTTTGTCTGGGATAAACTCATCATCCTCAAATTGGGAGTTCCACAGGATTCGTTCTTGGGTTTTTTACTGTTCTCTGTACAAATAATCCCGCTGGTGGAACTGGATCTGTATGAAAAGATTTACTGGCCACAACATTGAATCCCAGTTCATTGAGAACAGAGCATCGAAGAATACAGTTGCTGAAAGCTGACTTGTATGAATCTCACCTCATTGATTCACAATAGTTGGTAAATAGCTGAGAAGTTAACATATTATGTTACTTTTGTTATGCATAACATGATGGAAGTAAAAATTTGTATTCATTCTGACTTAAATGCAGATTTCTGAGCTGTTGGCCAACTATTGTGATTTGTTGCTGTGAGAGTCGTATAAGTTGAAAGGTGTGCGTATATTGGTCAACAGCAAGAGTGTCCTGTAAAATCAGAAACAGTCAATAAAAGTTAGCAGAGATGGGTGGTGTGTCTGCGTGTGTGGGAAACTTCAGGACAAATTCAGGAGGAACACCAGAAGATACCAGGGAGAATTTTTGAAATGGGACTCAGAGTCACTTAAAATTTTTAATAGCACAACAAGTCTGGCATAGAGATGCAGTTAGTGAACAATAAGAAGTATGACACTGTAATGTCTGCCAATATCGACTGAGTGATTTACGAGGGCAATGACAACATAACAGGAGACACTGGTGATGGTTTGTCAACTCAGGGACAAGTAAGAGGTAAGTGGTATCTGCATATGTTTGTGTTTGTGTGTGTGTGTGTGTGTGTGTGTGTGTGTGTGTGTGTGTGTGTATGTGTGTGTCTATGAGTTTGTCAAACTGTATGTATGTGTGTGCATATCTGCACTAGTGGTAGCTAAGTGCAATTCAAAAACATGCAAATTACCTGATGACTCACAGAGGCTAATGTGTCTATGAATTGCAAAATACCATATTATGGAAACAGTCCCTTTTATCCACAGTTCTTGCTATGCGTGGTGGGGTTCTTTTTGAATCCCTGGGGCAATATAAGCAAAATTCAACAAAACAACATAAACGTTCTAATGAACACTAATCACAGCATGCACAACAACTCCAATCAAATTCACACATACTCATTTTTATCAACAAAAACAAATAATCAAACAATGCAAACAAAACATGAAATACACTTGTAGACAAAAACAACCCAATCCCACAAACAATTAGAATGATACCACAATAAAAACTCACCCCCACCCAAATGTATAAGCAACCTCAAAAAAAGAAATCACAATAAAGAAAAGTAGTAAACACAGACACAAATTCATAACCTCCCCAAAACCGATATTATCAAATATATGTTACGTTAACCCATACCTATGGGAGACCCACTGTTTGTTACTAGATATTTTATTAATGCTCAGAAGGTCAAACCTAAAATATAACAGGTGTCCTGTCATGGTGGGGGGATGGATTACAAGAAGAATGAGAAGCTGGATTTTGCATTTTCCACTTCTCCACATCGCTGAATTTGTGCAATCTCAAGAGTTTATATATATATTATGGGTGGGGGCAAGGCTTGTTCCTACATCAAGATACTTTTTTGTGTTTTGTGACCTAGGTGGTATCACTATTTTGACTAGTGACCCCCAAGGTTTTAGATGTTTTGGGTTTGAATAATCATGTGTTAATTAAATGAGATGCAATTATTCATAATGAATCCCATACCTACAAATATTTATACGTCAAAGTCCAGTAACATTCAGCTACTCATACATAAACATAAAATAACGAGCAGATTAATAATTAGACTAACAGAACTTCTAGCGGCACTAACAGCTAAACCCCAAATAAAACCCTAAATCCTCACAAAAATATAAAATAAATAAAAAACAATAAATAAATTATCCCCAGTACAAATGTGTATAAACTCTTACCTTTTGAGGGAATCAATGAAAACTTAATCGCAATCAAAGCAAATATTTAAATAGCAGAACAATAGTAATAAAAACAAACAAAAGAAGAGAAATGAATTCTAAAACATTAAAATGCACTAAAATTCCCATAAAAAAACAAATAAATAATAATAATAATAATAATAATAATAATAATAAAACAAATGATAAAAATGACTTCCAGTTACCCATTCTTCTTGCAAATACAAGGTAATAAAGGTCCTTTAAAAACCAAGCCACACTTACTATCTTCCTTCATAGAGCAGAGCCTGTGGTCACTACATCTGAGCTCAATAGTGCAGGAGCTTTGCTACAAGGACCTACTCCTACAAGAGTACTGAGAATTTTGTCATTGTATAATAGCCTGTGGTCATTACATCTGACCTTGATACTGCAGGAGTTCTACCACAAAGCCCTACACCTACAAGTTTACTGAGAATTTTGTCAGTGTTTAATGTAAGCATATTTATCACAGCCTTACTGTGTATTAACTTAATCAGTTAAATACATGTCTATGATTGAAAGTGTCAGTGAAATAGTCCATGCAGTCTAAGGACCTCTTACTAAGTTTGCCACTATCCCCTTTTTTCTTGATCAGTAGAGTATACTGTATATGTCAGTTACTTAGCCTCAGGAAATGACAGAAAAACTGTTTTAACATGGCATCTCTTTGTTAATTGCTTTGTACTGGCTATAAACTGATTTTTCTCAGTTTAATTTGGCCTGAGGGTGGGAAGCCCACTACTGCACCCCCCAATTCCTACCCACCCTCTCATATCCTAATATTATTCTTCCTACATACACATTTCATTTGTGCGTCTTATTTCAAAACCCTCTCCAAATGACCCTACTACTTCTATACATATATTTCTGTTTCTTGTTTCCTATTTCCTGAACTCCATTCAATTTTTAACCCCATTCCCAGCTATCTTTCACCCTCCCATTCTACTATGCACTACATCCATTCATAATCAATACCCTTCATAACAGTACCTCTGTTCCACATTGTATCTTTTATTTTCCCAAATAAACCCTCATTTCTTCTTATTTTGACTATATCATTATACTTTAGCCTTACCCTCTATTCCTTACATTCTACAGAATCTACCAGGACATCCTAACTCTCTTCTTTTATAGAAAACATTTCTCTCCTTACTTATTCTCTAGCAACTTTCAGAATCCCCCATCACCGAATCTCGTACTGCCCTGCAGATTCTTGTTTCCTTCTTCATTGCTATTTCCTCACTACCTGACATCTATGAAGTACAGATTCCAGTACTTAATTATGCTACTCTTCAGCTTATACTCACCTCTTCTCCTCCTGCTGTGCCATCTTTCATTCTACCTTGACACAATAATATATCTCAACATCTCTCCAACTCTGTCCCAACCGCCTATCCATGCTTCCTTTTTACACTCTCCACACATTGCACCAAACCTATTTAATATTGCCCCTCATCTTTATTCCAAATATAGACTGATTAACTACACTTCAACTCAAACCAAGACAAAATTAAGTGCAAGAATCGTCTCCAAAAAACAAGTATGCATAATTCCCTAATATGCTAAAATTCTTCTAGGAGGTGATATACATCTTAATCCTGGCCCTGCCTATCACAGTGAACACAAAGATAATTCTCTCTCACACACTTTTCTAACCCAACTACAGCCAATTCCCAAACCTGGTGATCTAGTGTTTGCTGTAATAAATGTTAGGAGCATAAGAAATAAAACTGCTGAACTACATGCCTGGATTACCCAACATAAAACTGATATTCTCGCTGTAACTGAAACTTGGCTTAAACCCAGCATAAATGACTCAGAAGTCATATGTCCTATAATATCATCCATAATGACCATATAAAGATGAAAGGTGGTGGTATGGCTTTAATATTTCTTACTACCTACCACATTTCCCCTTACAGCAAAGCAATACCAAAATTCAGTTCAGCAGAGCTTCTTATCACTTTCCTCAATATAAACAATTATAAACAAATATGTATTACTGTATTACTCTCATTCACATCCCGCCTGGTGACAATATAGCTATACTGGAAGATATCCTACATTGGATATCTATAACTTTTCCACATGAAAAAATACTCCTAGGTGATGTGAAAGTCGGTTGGCTGGACATAAACTCCAACTCCCCACATTTCCACATGAAAAAATACTCCTAGGTGATGTCAAAGTCGGTTGGCTGGACATAAAGTCCAACTCCCTTACATCTAGCATGAAATTATGTGGTTTCACTCAACTAGTTAATAGCCCCAACATTATAGTGTGTGTGTGTGTGTGTGTGTGTGTGTGTGTGTGTGTGTGTGTGTGTGTGTGTGTGTGTGTCTTTCGGCTTTTCCTGGTTAGGGGTCGCCACAGTGGAATGCCAGTCCGCTAATGATTGGCAGTTGATTTTTACGTACCGGCTTGCCAGGCCTGACGCACAACCTTCAACGAAGGTACGCCCATTCACGCATGTCTCCACGCAGAAGACTCTCTAGCTGAGAATCGAACTGCACAGCATCTTACTGTGAGGCGACAACGCTACCGCAGCACCACCACCGTGGGTTAGCCCCAACATTATAGTAATATATCAAATTCTCTATTAGACTGGATCCTTGTATCATTTCCTAGCAAATACTCCACCACAGGTCCAGTGCCAGACCCTCTCAGTGATCATCTCCCAATCTATACAACCAGACATCTCACACATCCAGTTAAACAGCATAGTTATAAAATAGCACAAAACTTTTCCAAGTTGAGTCCAGAAATGTTCAATACTGCACCATCATCTATTAACTGGAACTTCCTAAAAATCCTCCCTTAGAAGATGCTGTAAATTAATTCACTACAGCTTTTCTAAATATCCTAAATAGCCTTGCACCTCCTTGAAGGTAGTGACTAAAAACAAATAATGCAATTTGGCTATCCAAAAGAGTAGAATGCTAATGCAGGAAAGAGAAAAACCATGGAAGGAATGGCAAAAATATAAAGCACCTCAATATCTTGAAAACTTCAGAATGCTTCACAATTATACTAAAAAGCAAATAAATAAAGGCAAAAAAACTATATTATAATAACTTTCAGAATAATACTATACACAACCGTAAAAAAATGGACATCCATTAAAGAAATCTTACACCCAGGCCACAAAAATTCAACCCAAATTCCTCTGCCAGTAGCTCACCACTCTTAGCTGCAATACAGTTCAACTCTTATTTTATAAATAGTATAGCATCTCTAACCAAGGATTCCTCAAAAGCTAATCCCAACCCAGTCCAACAGCTACATATCACCACATCCTCTTTCACCTTCAAACCTGTGCCAATTTCCTATATAAAAAAAAATCTTAAACAAACTTAAACCGTGCTCTTTTTCAGCTGATGACCTCCAAGTGAGTACCTAAAAATAGCAGCCAATAGCATTGCCTACCCTGTCTCAATCCTTATAAATGGATCAAGCCAGGAATCCCATGTTCCCTCTCTCTGAAAAAAGTCACACATTATCCCTCTGCACAAAGTAGGAAATTCAACAGACATTAATAACTCTAGACTTACAGCAATTTTATCTTCCCTCACCAAAATATTTGAAAAAATGTATTCATAAACAATTGATAGACTATCTCCTGCAGAAAGAACTCCTATCCCATACAAAACATGGCTTATGTACTTCCCATAGTACTAGCACTGCTCTTGTAACCTATATAGATCATGTCAATAAAGATAGGGGTAACAACAAACTAGTCTCTTCCTTATTTCTAGACTTGTCTAAAGTCTTTGACAGAGTTTGTCACAGCAAACTCCTACTTCAGATGTCCTCAGTAGGTCTCTCTCTCAGCTCACCCACTCCCCTGCTCTTTTACACTTTCACCAACACTCTCTATACATCCATACAAAAGGTCATCCTAATACAATACCTAGATGATTCCACTCTCATTTGCACATTGGGCAACATGGCACACCGCCTAAAAACTACTCAGGAAGCTTTAACAGCCACGGAAACATGGCCATGGAAACATGGCATTGTAACTCACAACTCATGCTCAACCCAAAAAAAGACCAAACTACTACTTTTCCCCAAATCCCTTTCTCATGAAAAAAACAAAATTTAAAACCCTCTCTCTTGACAATACAACAATTAAATTAATTTCTCGTAGCAAATTATTAGGAGTGATAGTAAATGATAATTTTACATTCAACCTGCATACACAAAATTGCATAAGAAAAACTCATCAAAAACTACTTTATAGAGCCAAAAACTTTCTCACTAATGTAACTAAAACTACACCTGCACTGCCTATCTCCTCCCCACACTTCTTTATGGTGCTCCCATCCTCACTAACCCCCAAGCTTTACAAAAATTGAAACCTGATGATGTTCTAACAAAGTTCCTAAATTTGCAGCAACTACCCCTTTCAGAATCCAGCACTATATAGCACTAAAAAGCCTAAATTGGTTAGAACTGCCTTATCAACTCACATATACACAGCTTCTTGCCACCTATAAAATTATGCAACATGCATCTGCCTGTCCAGCACTAAAAAACATTCTTCACAGCTATGTTCCCAGTTGATCACTGTGATCCAGTGACCAAAAGCTCTTGTCTGTCTACAAACCATTCAAATCTGCTAGGCATCGTCTGTGCTCATACAAGGTCGCTAAGGCCCGGGACTCTTTACCTGTATCTATACATACATACATATAAATATTTCAAGCATGGGCATTAATCCCCTTCTAGTTTGCCAATATACCAAAACACTTGTTCCCATAATAAGTGTCCAGGCTGATCTTAAAAATATCTAAACTACTACTTGCTTTAATGTAATTTGGTAGTCTGTTCCATTCATTGGCTACTCTGTCAGAGAACCAATTAGTACACTTCTCATTCCTATAGGATCTTCTACATAGGTTGTCTGATGATTCTCTAGTACCTTTTGATAACCCCAAACATTCCTAGAGTCTCTAAATGCCCTATATACCTGAATAAGATCTCCTCTTAGATATCTGTAAGAGACACTGTACAAGTTCATATATTTTAGTCTTTCATAATAACTTAAATTTTTACATCCATGGATGCCCTTGATATATTTCCATTGTACTCTTTCCAGTTTTCTTATAGGGTTTCCATATTGTTATTTCATACTTAAATTTGGGTCTAATGCAACTAACAAACAATGACTTCATTATTTTTGATTTCCTAGACTGTACTGCAGTGGTGGTGCTGCGGTAGCGTTGTCGCCTCACAGTAAGACGTTGTCCTGTTCAATTCTCAACTAGAACGTCTTCTGTGTGGAGACATGCGTGAATGGGCGTACCTTCATTGAAGGTTGTGCGTCAGGGCCTGCAACTCGGCACGTATAAATCTACTGCCAATCATTAGCGGACCGGAGTTCCGGTGTGGTGACCCCTAACCGGGAAAAGCCGAAAGACACAACAACAACAACAAGACTTTATACAGCCTATAGTTCTATAACTATCATTAACGAATTGGTTGACATGATTAGAAAAACTCATAGCTGAATCTACCCATATACCCAGGTCCTTAAATGAGTTTACAGTTTCAATCACTGTGTGCTGTATTAAATATTCACCTTTCAATTTATGTCTCCCAAATCTCATATGCTTAGTTGTTGATGTATTTATCAGCATATTATTCTCCTGTGCCCAAATGCTCAATTTAGTCAAGTTATTTTGCAGACATGCCTTATTAGTAACACATGTAATCAGTTTACCCAATGTCAGGCCATCTGCATATAGACTGTAGAACACCTCAGATGAAAAATTAGCTCTGAAAGATACACTCTAAACAAGTAAGGGCCTAGGACAGAGCCCTCTTGGACACCCTGATAACTTATCACCCCTTTTGTGGAGTCAAACTATTTTGCATAGGATTTTGTAAATATATCTATAATCTGTTGTGTCTGAGAATAAATTTTAGAATCTAAACACAGTTTATCAATTTGTGTGTCTTTACTCCTTCCACATCTTATGTGTCTATAAAAAGGTTTCCTATTATGCTCAACATCTTTATATAAATTTTCTTCAATTTTTTCTTGGTCTTGTCTCACAATGTGCTTACTCTGTTTGCCAGCTTGTTTATTTGAGTTTTCAAAGTTGTAGTTCCACCTCTCTTCCATTTCTTATATTTTTTTGTCTCTCACCATAATCAGATATCTTGTTCTTATGGAAATATAGCCTCCTGATGTTGTATGCCTAGAGCCTGATGTTAAACATTTTTTGATTTTTTGCACACACTTTCTCTTTCTAAACCTTCTACATTCCATCTGCAGTTATTCCACTTAATACCTCACTCCATTTAATTTTACATAGTGACTGTTTTGCTTCCATATAATCTATAATTAACCTTCTGTGCAATGGCTTAGATTTCAGTTTGGCAGAATTATCTAGGAACAAATTAATCTTTATAACCCCATGATCACTGCACATCAGTGGTGGTAAAACCTGACTTGAGGTTACAGTGATTTCTGTGGGAACACAAACAATGTCTAGTATGTTCTGTCCCATGGTAGTTTTTTTTACTATCTGACACAATTGTTGTTCCTGAATATACGCTGTGAATAATTTCCTTACTAATATTGTTGAATCAATATTACTCCAGTCGGTTTCTGGTAAATTTAAGAACCCCAGCAAGTAGTATTCATCCCTCCTGTGTTTCATGCAAGAACTTTATGAATTCCTCTTGGTCATCTGCACTTGACTTTGGTGGTCTATACACTCCAATTGTTATATGTTCCAGGGTTGTCTTTATTGTCACAGTTACACAGTCTATAGTATTGGTATTACAATTGAACATGTAATAATCACAGGTCTCATAGCTATCTTTAATCTATAATCCATAAGGTCAATACCCTCCCTCTCATCTTTCAAAACCACTCTGAAAGACTTCCTATCTAGAATCTGGCTCTGTTCTTGCTTGAAGCCAGGATAAACTATATCCCTAAATGTGAAAAAGAACCTTTTCATTCCTTATACCTCCTTATTCTTCCTTCTTCACTTACTTCCTTACGTCTATCAAACTCTCTTTCCTGACTTCTCTGTAAATATACCACAAGCCGGTTTTTCCCTGCCTTCATATTACAATTCCTGTTTGTATTAGACTAACTTACCTTTAATTTCTATACAAACTATCTAAAATTTCTCTAAATATTAAATGATTGTCATATAACTTGCATGGTTCTTGACCAATGTTTTTATATTATGTTTAATTTGTTATAATTATTTAAACTGCAAATGTTTTTTTTGTTTTATATTTGAAAATTGTAAAATTACTGTTCCTAAAGTGTTTTATGATAATTTGTAGCTTTTGTCTCCAGGCCTCTGCTGAAAATGGGCTTCTACCCAGTCAGACTTTTCTGGTAATCAAATGCCAATAAATAAAAAAACAGAAACCTGGGAAGTACCCTTGACTACATCCCTGCTCCCCAAAATTAGTTAGGCTTCACATAACCAATCAAACTTTTAAACCCACTATCTCAACCCAAAAATAATTAAGTCAAGTAACAAGATAGGAAAAAAATAACAAATAAAAAATTATAACTAATAACTACCTAACTTATTTACAAAGCCCTCACTAATGGCAGAAATGCACTCTAACTATTAGGACACTAAAGAAAAATCTGACTCCCTGCTTCAACATTAGTAACACACCCACACCCCATGACATCAACTGAAATAGATGGAGAGTAATCTTGTCTAAAAAGCTATACAGAAAATATAGATAATTAGAGCATATTGTGGTCTGGGGTGTAATAAATGCATTATCTTGGTCTCTGAGGTGTGGGAACTTATTTTGTGAGCCAGAGCTTCACCACCTAGCCAGTTACTTGCCCTCACCACCCAGAGTACCAAAGATTTAATTTATTACATGCCAGACACTCATATATTCCAAATATACATATACATAAATATACAGAGAGAGAGAGAGAGATAGTATATTATATATACATTACATACAGTACACTTGAGTGGTTTGTAGTGGTGTCCATATTGAGAATGAGTTTCATAATGAGTGATATGGCCACATCTTATAAATCATGTTTTTATACCCCAAAGTACAATATATTTCATTTATTATTTTCCAAACCCCCAAATATTCCAATTTTCATTTATTTTATTTTTGATTGCTTACAGTCCTGCTTCCCAGTTATTCTATTGGCAAGTTTTGCAGTTTTTTTTTTTTTGCAGGTATAGAAATGCAATGGTGTTATTTTTTACGAGGCTGCCTTATATTAAAGACTCACTTTCATCTGTTTTTGTATAGGTATATAGGACAGTATTTTTTCTGAATATTTAGTATTATGTTTATGGCTCTGATTCCAAAAGACTTGCTCTCAGTGTAAGTAACCACTTACATTGATAGAAGGCTGACAGCAGATGTTTGGAATCTGGTCCCTGTAGTAAACCTGTTTATAGATAGACCTCACATTGTAGTAAGTCACTTAAACTGAGAGCAGGTCTTTTGGAATCAGAGCAGACTTACACTAAGAGCAACTCTTTTGGGTTCTGGCCCAATATGTCTTAATATTTTGTTGAATTGCTGTATTTTATCCATAGTTATCCCATGTTTTGCAAAATATTTGTATTTTGTATGATGATTTTTAATGTGTTTTTACACTTGTTTTCCTCTGTTCTGACTGACTGGTGGTTTTAAGCATCATTTTCTTATTTTAATTGTTGTTTTACATTTTATTGAGTTATTTATGTGTTTCAGTGTGATTTAGGTGTGGATATTACATTGGTTGGTTGTATATATACTGCAGGTTCCTCTATGACTAGTTTTCTGTTTTCCATAATTTTGAATATGAGAAACTGTCCATTTTTTATATAATTTTATATTATGTTAATTTGCATTATTGTGATTGTTTTAGTGTATTACGATGTTCTATGGTTGAATTATAGTTTGGACAGCTTTTATGCTTACTTTGATTGATTTATTGTCTCCCATTATAGCTGGTGGCCATGGTGCTACAGTGGTTAGGGTTGCTGTCTCACAGCAAGAAGTTCTCAGTTCGTTTCTCAGCAGAGGTGCCCTCTATGTGTAGTCTGCATGTCCTCCCTGTGGTCACATGGGTTGCTTCTGGGTGCTCTGGGTCCCTCCCATGTCCCAAACACATGCTGCAGGTGGATTGGTCACTTTAAATTGGCCCTAGGTGTGAGTGTGTGCTTTCTGTGGAAGGTTGGGTGCCAAACTGGCAACTTGACACCATAAAACTCCACTGCCAATCATTCTGCAGGCCATTGTTCCACTCTGGCAACCCCTAATGGGAAAAGCTAAAAGGAGAAGAAGATTGTCTTCCATTATAGTCTATGAAGAAGTGGATGCACATTTGACCTGATATGGGTTACCTTAAGATGCTGTACTTAAATTACAAATATTTTTGTGCTGGATATTTTTAATATTGTCATGTTTTCATTTTGCTACAGTATCCATGATAGATAGATAGACCGAGCTCTGGATACCGACATATATAGAGATACTCATGGAGCTATAAATATAAGGCTGCAAGCATGTGTGTGTCTGTGTGTGTGTGTGTGTGTGTGTGTGTGTGTGTGTGTGTGTGTGTGTGTGTGTGTGTGTGTGTGCACTACAAATATATCTATATCTTTTGGTAAGGATTTCAACAGATTACTTGAATGGGGCATGTCAGTCTGGCAGATTAAGTTAAGGGCTGAATGAACACATTAATATCACATATTTTTTTACATTCACTAATATATTGAAGAATGTTTAACAGTTTTTATATCTGATCTTCACAGGTTAGTTCTTTTGATTGTTAGAAGTGTTTTAATTGTGTATGGAGGTGTGTACATTTTCAACTCTTTGACTGGATGATTTTTGATCATATGATCCGAATAAGTTCTTTTTAAACATTTAACTTGGTTTGAGCTTATATGTCTGACGAAGTTCTGTTTTTACGATAATAAATAGAATGAAAGGGCTTAAAAATAGTACACGTTGGTGTGTGGTGCTTCACCTGGTGGATTTGAGTTGGTTATTTATCTGTATGTTTCATCCACTACGCTTTTTTTCTTGGTTTAAAATTGTACAAATATATCCCCTAAACTTAAAAAGAAGGTAAAGCAACAATTTTAGAATATTTTCAGTTAATGTGAATAGTATTATTTGCATTATAAAATGACTAGAGATACCAGAATGTTGTTGTAAATGTGATGCATCTGTTATTCTGTCAGAGGATGGAACCTAAGACTGTTTGCCAGGAAGGTTATGCTGCAGTCTATTTTTGGTAAACACGACTTGTCCTCTTCTAACTGTAATATTCGTAAACCTAGTGTTTTTAATCCTCCTTTGGTTTCCTCATTGGAAACTTTTGTCAAATTATGTGAGTGAAATGTCTGATTTATATCAGTCCTCTGAACATTGCTTTCATAATTTAATGTTAGCTGAAAAACAAGCTTTATATGGGTTACAGTCTGAACTCTCCATTAGCATAAGACCTGTGGTTAAGGGTGGTGCTGCGGTTATTTTTAAATAGGACTGATTTTTTAGCTAGTATGAATGCTACGTTGAATTATTCGAATGTTTATATGAAAGTTGGCCCCAAGGATGTGGATAAATATTTAAGAACTGTACAAAATGATCTGTATGATCTGCTGATGTGTGGTCTTATCAGTTTCAGTGTTTATAACTGTCTTATGGTTGATCATCCATTGACACTGATAATACACGGACTGCCTAAAATTCATAAAAGCACTTGTGACCAACCATTGCATCCTATTGTTTCAGGATGTGGATGGGTTACAGAGCCCCTTTCAGTGTTTGTAGAGTGTAAGCTCAAACCTTTACTGCCCAGTGTTCCATCAGTACTTAGAGATACTCAACATTTTCTTTCTATGTTGTTTGCAGCAGTGTCTTGATGTCTCTGATTATCTTTTGGTGATGTTAGATATTCAAACATTATTTACTGTCATCCCCAACCAAGCTAGTGTGGACTCTATTAGATTGTGATGCATAATAGTGCATATTTGCACAATATGGTCACAGTTTTGTGTACTTTATTGGATTTAATACTGGACAACAACATCTTCTTGTTTGAAAGTCAGCATTATTTGCAAAGGTTGGGGGTAGCCATGGGCATGCCTTGCGCTAACAGTTATGCCAACTTGGCGTTAGCGCAATGGGAGAAGGAAAGTGTCCATGCTAACAACCTGTTTGGTAAACTTATTAAATATTATGCACGATTTGTGGATGATGTCTTTGTCCTATGAGCAGGCAGCTATAGTGAGCTTTTTGATTTTGTGAATTATCTTGAAAGTATGTCTGGCCTTTTAAGATTTATGGTTTGTCATTCATTAACATCTATTGATTTTTCAGATGTTACAGTTTTTAAAAATGGTCTTGGGTCATTGGAAACTAAAATGTACAGGAAACCCTGCTGGAAGAATGGGGTTTTGCTCAGATCCAGCATGCACCCCCCCCATATTTTAATAATATGCTCAAAGGTTTGAGTATAGTTTCATAGTTTAGTACTAGGCTATCTGCCCTGGGGCATTTGTAAGCCTAGCCATAGTGATGTGGCTTTCGCCACCCCATAAAATAGTACAAAATGCACAGAATAGATTTAGAATACTGTGCCTCTGTCTAGTAGTGACACAGTGAAGGTCCCCTTATATAATAGAATTAGTTTACTGTGCCCCTGTCTAGTAGTGACACAGATGTGACCCCTGGGGTAAACTTACGATCTCCCATCCACTCATCAAGATTTCTCTTGAAGAGAGTCAGTGAGGGGCTCTGCCTAACATGAACTGGGATCTTGTTCCAGAGCATGGGAAGCCTCTGGGTTATGAATCTATCCCTCCAGCATGTCCTCTTCATACTTGTGCCGAGGTTTAAGTCTTTAGCTCTCGTGGTTCTGATGGATTTGGATTTTTTGAGGTGGAGCATGTCCATCAGTTCCTGATTGGACATGGCCTTGTACGTCAGGCAGCGATCACCTCTGAGCAGGCGGTATGCTACTGAATAGAGCTGGAGTTTCTTTAGTCTGGCAGAATAAGGCATATGTTGGAGACCCTTGATCCTCTTGGTGAAGTACTTTTGTGGTCTCTCCAGCTGTTGCAAATGCCGGGTGAGGTACATACCAAATGGGGCATTGTACTCAATCATGGGTCTGATGAGGGAGGAGTATAGGGGTACAATGACATCCTTGGATCTGGATGTGAATCCCTTCATGATAAGGTGTGCAAGGTAGAATGTTTTTCTAACCACTTTGGCAACGTGGGTGTCAAATGAGAGGTAGCTGTCGACTTGGGTCCCTAGGTCTCTGATTACTTTTTCCGTACTCAGTGGGTTGCTGTCTATGTGATAATTTGTGGGTACTTTGTTTTTCCCAAAGGGGATGACTATACATTTTTTGGCATTTAGTTTAAGACCATGACTCTGGCACCAGTTGTCCATTTCTGTGAGGCCTTTTTGTAGGATGTATGTGTCCGCTGGTGTATCGACTATGGCACCAAGTTTGCAGTCATCTACGAACTTTGTCAGCCACAACCCTCCCATGTTTGCTTTAACATCTGAGAAATAAATGCCGAACAAGAGGGGTCCCAGGACAGATCCCTGTGGGACACCACTTGTGACTGACTTTGAGTCTGACATTGCTCCAGCGATTTTAACTTTATGGGTTCTGTCCTTTAGCCAGTTTGCAACCCATCTAGTGACATAAGGGTTTACATTTAAGCTGTTGAGCTTATCTATGATGGCTGAGTGGTGTATTGTGTCGAAGGCCTTAGCCAAGTCCAGGTAGGCTGTATGGACTGCTTTGCCCTCATCAATGGCTCTAGTGACTGCTTCAAAAAAGTCAACCAGGTTCAAAAGGCAGGATCTGCCCTTTACAAAGCCGAACTGGGTGGGGTCAAGTGTCTGTAGGTCCCTAATGTCTCTGTTTATGAGTTCCATAATGATTCTTTCCATAGCTTTGCAGACCAGGCTGGTTAAGCTTATGGGGTGGTAGTTCCCAGGGTCTGTAGAGGTACCCCCTTTGTGGAGTGGGACCATTGTTGCTGTACGCCAGTGTTCAGGTACATATCCTGTAGTAAGGCTAAGGTTAAATAGCATTTTTATGTGCGGGTTTAGCTCCTCTTGGAGTTCCCGTAGCATGCAACCCGGGATACCGTCAGGTCCCATTGATGCTGTGTTTTTAGCTTTGCTGAGGATGGCTCTCACCTGGACATCTGAGATGACAGGGAGATTACATTCAGCTGGGATAAGTATTTCTTCTTTTGGGGGTGAGGGAAGGGAGAAATTTGCACTGAACCTGTCAGCCAGAATGTTGGCAATATCTGTGGGTTCAGTGTATTTTTTGTTGTTGTGAACTAACTCTGAGCATATCTGAGGGTTTCCGCCTAGGTTTCTAACATAGCTGAAAAATACTTTGTGGTTATCTTTAGTGTCCTTAGCGATTTTTCTCTCAAAGTTGGCCTTGGATGTTTTTATGAGAGAATGCAGTTTTCTGCTAGTGTTGATCAGAGATGTCTTCCCTTTATGGGATTTTGCTCTGTCGTGCAGTAGCTTACTTCTTTTGTTATACAATTTGTTTATGGCTGAGGTCCACCAGACAGGAAGTTTGCCTTTGGTGGAGAGGGACTTGGATTTATTTGGGATTGCATGATCCATGCATTCTTGGAGATGTCCATAGAAAGCATTTGTGAAGGATTCAGCATTGTGGGATGTGGTATCCACTGGCCCAGCGGGCTTAAAGGATACCTTCTCAGTCTTAAGAAGAGTGAAGTCTGCTTTTGAGAAGTTTTTCACTGTGGTCTTTTGTGCTGGGGGTGGAGGTGGAATATGTATATCCAGGGTGATTAGTTTGTGGTCAGATCTCACTAGTGAGGGGTATACCTCCGGTGTGGAGCATTTTGTCCCCATGTTTGTGATGATCAGGTCTAGTATATTATCTCCCCTAGTGGGAGAGGTGACTAGTTGTTCCAGTGCATTTGAATTTATGAATTCCAGGAACCTTTGGGCTAGGGTGTTAGGGCTAGAATAATGCACCCAATCTATGTTAGAGTAGTTGAAGTCTCCCAGTATGATGGTATTTTGTGATACATTCATATCCTCCAATGTCTTCAGGAAGGCTGAGTGGGTTTCCTGAGATTGGGAGGGTGGTCTGTAACATGCTACCAGTTGTATAGCAGTTTTGCCTATGGTTAGTTGCACCTGTATGGTCTCCGATGCTTCATGTGTTGCTACTAACCTGGAGGTGTGGGTGTCCTTGATGAATATGGACACTCCCCCTCCCTTTGTGGTTTGGCCTGGGTTTTGGGGCCGAAAAGCATGATACGAGGTATAGCCTGGTAGTGCTGGGGTGCTCTCAGGAGCCTTGAACCAGGTTTCAGTTACTGCACAGACGTCGATGTTCTCCATACTGAGGAGTGCATCGAGTGCCTGCATCTTGAGATTTAGACTTCTGGCATGGCGCAGCTTTACCCTTAGTTTTTTCCATTTTTGTTATCTAAGGAGGTGGGTTTGTCTTTTGAGCCTTGCCTAAAAAAGGCACTATGTGGGGTGGCAAGAGCCTTAGCCAATATCCGGAAGCCCAGTGGTGACAGGTGCAAGCCGTCCCTTGCGAAGCAGCGTGGCTTGTCCAACATGTCATCCCAGGCAGACAGACATTGTATCCCCTTAGAATGACACCACTACTTGAGCCAATTATTAAAGCAGATCATCTTGTCTTTGTATTGTGGCATCATTCTTGGTGAGGGAAAGATGCTGCTCAGGGTCAGGGTCATACCAGCCTGGGCTACATAATCAGAGAGCTCCTCTATGTCTCTTTTCATGTAGTCCAGGGAGGTACGTCTCAGGTCATTCACACCAGCATGGACAATGACGGAGTCATATTTGTACTTGCTTTGGAGTGACCTGAGTGCGTGTGTTATGTGGCGGATCCTAGCTCCCGATAGGCAGCTCACAGTCACCCTCTCCTTGTTCAGCCTGGTAAGCGGGACATTAGTGTGTCTGACTATAGAGTCACCTATTACTAGTGTATCAGGCATGGTGTTTGGCCTTAAGGGCTGTGATTGATTGACACACTGATTTATTGAAGTATGTGTTGCATGTGTTTTGTTTTGAGGTGGTGGATTTTGGATGTCTGCTTTGGGAGCCTCTGTTGTTTTGGTAAGTTTTTATTAGAGCCTCCAAGTATGTCTTTGTGTTTTTATGTGTTTGGTTTGCAGTTGTGGTAGGTCTATGTGGGACTGGGTTTGCTGTGTGTGTGGTTACCATTTCCTCCTGTCTGGTCACGCCAGCCCTGAGTTGAGAGAGTTCAGCCTCCAGTTTGGCTATATAGTTGCATCTCTCACATGTATTTGTGTTTGTTGGGAGGAGGAGAGGGTTGTCTGTGTACATGAGACAATTGTAGCATTGTCTCAAGATACCCAGATTAACCAGCTGAACTGGAGAGGACGCCAGTAATCTACCACTTGACATGCCAGAACAGTATAAAGGAGTGCTGTGCCTTTAAGGGAAGTGGATATTCACAGGGGTGGTAGGTGGATGTAGTGCTTACTTAGTATGAGAGTGCTTACTTAGTAGAGAAGTTTTGAGGGTATATGAGGGTTTCAGGATTATCTACTAATGATGAAGTTTTTGAGAGTGCTCTTGATACGTTAAATGATGTTTTTACATAAAGGCTATAACCGTCATTCTATAGCCAGTACACTTATGGCAACCGTTAGTAGTAGAAAGGATATAGCTGCCCCTTATTCTTCATCTAGATCCTCTATCCATCAGATTAAACAGCCCAGAGGCGTGAAGGATTGTTCTAGTTGGTTTTCTACATATTCCAGCAATGTTCAGCAATATTGCAATCTTATAAGAAAGAACTGGCCTATTTTGCTAGCTGACTGCAATATTGGGCAGATAGTTGGGGCACATCCTTCTTTTATTTTTAGGAACAGTATGTCCATTAAGAGGCTTTTGTACTATGGGCCTAGAAGTTTTGAAGTAAAGACCACTTGTAAGAAAGGAACGTTTCCATGTCATAATTGCAAGGCTTGCTCTTCCATTTCCTCTGATGTTTATTTCTTTCATCCAATTACAAGACGTCTTTTTTCCCCTAGATTTACAGCCACTTACAGGAGCAGCAATTTGGTATACTTGGCTACCTCCAGCTTTTGCTCTGGATTTTATGTTGGTAAGACAACTAGACAGCTAAGACAGCATATACTTGAACATTTGGGCCATATTCATAGAAATCTATCAACCAATACATTAACTAATCATGCTATGTCCCATCCAGGGCATAGTGTTTTTAGGTTTATGGTGTTACAGTTACATAGACCTAGTGACAGAAGGGGTGACTTTAACAGCTACATTGAAATGTGTGACTTAAAATGGATTATTTCATTACAAGCCCATAGGGTACCTGGTCTTAACTCTGGGGTTTCACTTCAACCCGCCCTGATTAGGAGGCAGTGACTTTGATTGGTTGTTCATATTTACTTTAATTGATGTAGACTGATGATTTGTTGGTAATCGTATTAAATCAAATGTTCTTTTTTGTTCTGTATGGTCTGATGAAGCGGCAACCCCGTGAAAGCACTAAACCTTTGTTTTAATAAAAGCTTTATTTTATTTCACTTTTTTTTTGGTTTGTACCGTGGTGGTTGACTCACATGTTGTTTTTTACTATTTCATATTTGATTTGTGGGTCACCTTTGGCAGTTGGCTTGCTTGTGTTTTTACTCTTAGAGGATGGAATATTTCTTACAAGTGAAGAAAGACTGCAAACAGAACAATTGTGAGGTGGAAGTATAATAAGGAGCTTAAGAAGTTAAAGTTGTTTTGGTGTGGCTGTGTTGTGTTTATAAAAACAGGGAAAATACTAGATGTAACATTGGTAAAGATGAAAGGTTAGCTTTTGTGGATAGGAGGTGGACAGAACATGTTTATAGAAGGTTTGCCTCCATTTGTATGAAACTGTATTGTGTGATCACGCATTTGTGAAACTTGACATGCCGAATAGCGTTACTGGTCTGAATCAAAATGTCAAAAAAGGTTTACTGGAAACCCAGATTTAAACATTTTCAAACTGCATCACAACAGTGCACTCCCCATGACATTTAGAAGACATTTTCTGATGTCTCCAAACATAGTTATGCAGGGGGGGAAGCCCCCCTGCACCCTCATGTGGGGGGCTGCACCCCCACGCCCCCTGCTAGTTTAATATACTAACTCCAAGATTGCACTACAGTGAGGGGAAGGGGTACATGTTCCGACCCCCACTGTAGTGCGATCTGCACTCAGAAAGCCAAATTCACATGAGCGAACACACACTGGCATTCGCTCAGTTGTGATTTCCACAATACATGGCTCAACATTACGGACTTTTGAAATTGTCCTTTCACACATCTGCCATTGCAGATGTGCGCTTCACACATATGAAGGTAAACCTTATAGAATTATAACATTATACACATGTATAACTAGCAAGGAAAAAGAGAATCTGTTTCAGCACATTTTAGACTATTTTATTTTATTTATTTTATTTTTATTTTACATTTGTTGACCGAGCTAGTCTAACTGGATATATGTCCATTTTTTAGTAGAGGCCTGGGGAGAAAAGCTCCAAGCATTAGCAGTGACAAAGATTACAATATACAGTAATAGTCAAAACAAATTACAGGACATTGTTACATTGAGGTTGACATAAGTTATTTAGAGTCCTTAGTAGGTTAACACTAAGATCAAATAATGTGAGCAAAAATTTGAGAGAGAGCAATCAAAAAAGCAAAAACATTGAATTGTAAAAAAAAAATGTTTTTACAGGTATGTGACATAGAACAGTGGAGTATAGAAGTGTAAGGAGAGCAGAAAGGGGAAGGAGACAACAGTCAGGGTATATCAGTCTGGGTTAGAGCACGGACAAAGCCAGTGATTTTTAAGATATTCTTTAAGATGCTTTTTAAAGTGATGAGTGGAAGCAAGAGATGAAAGTTCACTAGGAAGCTGGTTCCAGCTTTTTCCTACTGTGTTGGCGAAAAGTGAGTCCCCAGGTTTGTTTTTAGATTTAATAGCGGTGACTAGAATTTTGTTAGCTGAGCGTAGAGTTGCAAGATTTTTGAAGGGGGTAATCAGCTTAGTAAGGATTGGGGTATTATTAGGGTGATAAAGGATCTTTTGGGTGATAACAAGTTGTTGACAAAGTAGTAGGTTCTGCAGTTCTAACCATCCCAGTTGTTTGAGGTTATGACAGTGGTGAGTTCTGAAAGGGGTGCCAGTGGCAAATCTGGCTATGCTATTGTAACTAGTAGAAAGTTTGGTGAGGTTGTTTCTAGATATTTTAGTATATATTGCAGAAGCATAGAAAAGGGTAGAGATTAGGTGAGTCTGGGCAATAGTGATTCTGGCTGAAGGGGTAAGGAAGGGTTTGATTCTGTAAAGGGTGCCTAGTTTTTTGTTGACAGACTTTATAGTAGCATTAATATGGTCATCATAGCTAAGGTTGTTATCAATTGTTACTCCCAGTAGACGGGTTGTAGTGTCAGGGGATATGTTAGTTCCATTGCTAGAGGTGAATGTGAAGTGTGGATGAGGTGAATTATGAGTAGGAGCAAAGAGCAGTAATTTTGTTTTTTTGGGGTTTAAAAGGAGACAGTGTTGCATAAACCAATTTTCAACACTGTTAAATACTGTTTGAGTGAGGGACTGGAGAGAGGTTATGGACTTGGCTGAACAAATTAAAGTCGAGTCATCTGCATATTGTATGCAGGTGGCTTGAGGAATTTTGGTATGTAGATCATTAATAAACAATGAAAAGAGAAGGGGTCCTAATATAGAGCCTTGTGGTACTCCAATGTTCACAGGGAGGGAAGTAGAAAGAGTATTGTCCCAAAGTACTGCTTGTTGTCTGTTTTCAAGGTAGGATTTAAACCAATGTAGTGCTTGTGTATCGAGTGATTGGGCTTTTAGTATGTCAATAAGCAAGTTATGGTTCACCATATCGAAGGCTTGTGAGAGGTCAATAAACAGTGCAGAGGAGAAAGTATTATTATTACGATTTTTGTTTATGGAGTCAGAAAATGATAGCAGGACAGTTGTTGTGCCATGAAATGGTCTAAAACCATGCTGGCAGTCTGCAAGTAAATTGTTATGGAGAAGGTGGGCAAGTAGTTGTTTATGTATGCACTTTTCCATTATTTTAGCTATTGGAGAGAGTAAGGCGATAGGCCGAAAGTTGGAGAGCTCGGTAGATGATCCACCTTTGTGTAGAGTGATGATGTGAGATACTTTCCATATGGAAGGGATTTTGCTTTCTAAAATTGTTCTGTTTATAAGGATGCAGATGGGATAGGCGATTTCTTTAGCTGCAATTTGCAGGAATTCTGCTAGAAGACAGTCAGCAGAAGGGGAGCATGGTTTAAGTTTTTGAAGGAGGTTGCAAATGAGGGATGTGGGTACAGGTTGAATATGAAAGGTTGGAGTTACAGTATTATTGGTATGTAATGGTGTTGTGGTGATGGGTGGTAAAGTATTAGCTAGGGTTAGAATGGCTTCTGTAAAATAGTTATTAAAGGCATCAGGTATCAGGTTAGAGTTACTAGGGTTAAATCCTGAAGGGGTAGGAGATTTAGAGTAGCCTGGTTTAAGAAGTTTGTTAATGCTTGTCCAGAATTTTTGTGGCTTTTGTTGGTGGGTTTGTTGAAGGTTAAGGTAGTAATCTTTTTTGTCTCTGAGAATGTCTTTCTTGGTAGCATTTCTTAATTGTTTAAAGTAAAGGTGATCAAATGGGCTGTTGGAGGCTCTCCATTTGGCCCAAATCTTATTTCTGAGGAGGATCTTTTTCCTAGTATGTTTTGTAAGCCAGGGGGCAATTTTGGTTCTTATTCGGGATGATCGAATGCGGGTGTGGTAATCTAGGATTTGAAGGAATCTAGTATTAAAGAAGGTCACTGCTTCATCAAGTTGAAGATGAGACATAGGTGACCAGTCACATGCTTTTAGTTCATTTTGGAAACTGTCTGGATTAAAGAATTTTTTGGAGCGGGAGGATTTAAAATTATTAGTGTTAGGGCTATGAATTTTTTGTTTAATGATATAGGTTAGCATATGGTCACTGATGTCATCGGGAAGGGTTCCTGGTTTATAAGTATCAAGATGGCTGTTGAGAAGAATCCAGTCTAGGGTGGTTTCCTTGTTGCTTGGCTTATGGATTCTAGTAGTGGTGGTTATTATCTGTGAGAAATTGTGTAGATTTATGTGATTGGTAGGATTGGGAGAACTACAGGTTGTCCAGTCTATATTAAAGTCTCCTAATACAATGGTTTCCTGAGGTAGGTGGGTAGATAGGTGACTAAGTATGTTTTCAAGTGTATTAATGTTATTTCCAGGAGGGAGATATGTGCAAATTAGATAGATAGATTTGGAGTTATTGATTTTTAGCTTGGCAGTAAGGGTTTCTGCATTGGTATCTGAGGGTAGTGGCAAAATGAAGGATGACACTTGGAGTTCAGATTTATACAAAATGGCTACTCTTCCACCCTTTTTAATTTTGCGGTCATATCTTAGGATATTATATCCAGGAGGGGTAATCTCCTGGTCCAGAGTAGAGGGTTTTAGCCATGTTTCTGTAATACAGAGAATGTCAAATGAGTGCACCTGTAATAGTGCATGTAGGTGGGTAATTTTATTGTTTATGCTGCGGATGTTAAGGTGAGCTATAAGGAGGGCGTTAGCTGGTCTTTTAGGGGTAGTAGAAATAGGAAATGTTAGAATGTGGGAGTTATTGTGAGTATTAGTATTGGGGCCAGGGTTAGGATGAATATCACCATCTAATAAGGGGTGTCGAGGGATATTGTACAAACTTAAGGATTTTGTAGTAATTGATTGGAGTTTTTTTGACAGGGAAGTAAGTAACATGGATAGATCTATGGTACTTAGGAAGTATGTAGATAAAGGTGGCAGTTATGTTACTATGTTTAAGTGAGTTTATGTGAGAAAGAGGTAGAGTTTGTTGGTAGGGGTGGTGTTTCTCAGGAAGAGAAGAAAGTTCAAAGAAGGTTAGTGTGTAAGGAATAGTTAGAGCAGCAAGAGTTGTAGTTAAGAGTAGTAGGTTTGTGAGTAAAGATTTGTTTGTTGGGTCCATTAGGATGTGTAAACGAGGAGTTAGAATATGTAGGAGGAGGGATAGAGGTAGGTAAGAATAAAGGTGGGAGAAGGAGAAAAGTGTTATATGAGATGTAGTAGTCTGAGGGCAGGAGTGATAGATAAACTAAATAAAAGGTGGTTATAAGAGTGAGGTTGCAAACTATAGCAGTACAGGAAAAGGTATGGAAAGGTTAGGGAGTGGTACTAAAGGTAAAATGGCTTAATTAGGTATTTGTTGAGGTAGGGGTGTGGTTAAGTGGAAGTAGTTTGTGATAGGGTAATAGTGGGAGGGGTGCGGCAATGGAGGTGTAAAGCTAGGACCACTGGGGTGGGTGGGAATTAGGGGTAGGGTAGGGGAGCGGAGTGAGCCCGCAGGGTGAACGGAGTGGGTTAGAGCAGCTATGTGAAAGATTTTCCAGAGACAATCAGGGAGGAGGAGATTTCCAAGGCAGGGAAAGTGGTCACAGGTAAGTAGAGTGTGGTGAAGCAGTGCAGGTATAAGATAGGATATTGGAAAGTGAACAATAAAGGAATTAAAAAGACAGCTAGGAGGAGGAAAAGAGATACTAGTGGGCAGGGAGTAGATTACAGTGTCTGTAATGGAGATAGCAGTTTGAGGTGGCTCAGAAAGAGGAGTCAGGGAGGGGGACAAGTAAATGGTACAAGGGCAGAGAGGAGTCTGGCTGCTGGCTTCCTAACTCAGTGTCTAGAATTTATACTAAACTAGGTACATTGTACTTTGCAAAGAACAGGCTAAGTTAATAATAGGTGCAGTATGAAATAAATCAGATCAACTATACTTAATATGTTGGAGCAGGGTGGAACATACTTTCTTGATCTTGTTTTAAAACAGGGAGTTAAACGCTTCAACAGCAGAGATTTGTTGGCCAGTCGTTGGGATGGTTGAAGGTAGAAATTAAAGGGTCCTTAATTACCAGGCAGGTCCTTTTGTGCAGGATAGGAGGAAAAGAGTTAGGAGGAGTAGAAAGATAAGATAAACATTAGGTGTGAAAGCTACAAAAAATGCTAGTGGTACTATTAGGCAAAATAAGATAAATATAGAGCAGTCAGTAATTATACAATGTGCATTGATTACAAAAAAAACACAATCTTAGATTAGTACCTCAAGAAGGCTACCATGACACAGTCTAAACAATATGTAAAATATGCAACCACAAGGGATTGGAGAGATGCTCTTTAGAATTACAATAAGTAAAAGGTAAGCAAACAAAATAAAAAATAAACAATGTCTGACTTGTGCTGGCATAAAACTACATAGAATTACTAAAATGCAACACTTTAACAATCATTTAATCACAGTAGCTTATTATTGGTATTATTAGGTAAACTACTACTTAGGACAGGATAACTAATTCAATGATTACTGGCCTAGTACTCTGAAATGATGTGCAGGTAACAGCCACTAGGAAAGATGTGTGCAACTTCCACAGAGGTTAGCCAAAAGAACATTCACAAGACAGCAGTTAACGTGTAGATCTAATAGGGGAAGAAAGAGCATCTAAAAGCAAAACAGCAGGCTTTGAATCTTGGGGGGGGGGTAGGCCTTTCTGTATGCCTGCACAAGGAGAAAGAAGTCCTTATTTACAGGGCAAATGCAGATACAAAGTATGGCTAAAGAGGTATTAAGCGATCATGTAGCAACAACTGTGTGGTCAGGACTTTAAACAGAACATTCTACTGTTGATCGCTAAAAGCAGCTAAGCAGCCAAGCCCACCAAAAACAGATAGCTGGCAGATCAACACCTAAACATAACAAGTCAATCAGGCATAGATGGTAGTAAGCAGATACATTAGCAGCAACTAAGGCACTTTAAGTCATTCACTCTGAGTGAAAATGGAGTCAGAGGCCAGTTAAGCCTTAGATTAAGAAGAATGCTAACTGAGTTTAAATAGAACGCTCTCACAAGAGCATGTACTGCTAGGCAGATTACCCTAGATGTTAATTACACACTCCAGTAAGAGGTTAAGTGAAGTTCTCTTTCTTTTTCAGCAGGGAAACATAACATTTGGGACGCTGACTGAATTACATAAAACACTATCACAGGATAGCGTATTTCAAGGCGGATTCAGTTAGGAGCTAATTAGGTACTCTGGTAGGAGGTTCAGTTGAATTCTATTACTTTTCCAGCAGGGAATAAACAAGAAATCAAAGGGAATGCTGTCTCAAAGTGAAGAAAACGCTATCGCAGGATAGCATACTTCAGGCAGACTCCGTTAAGTTCTGTTACTTTTTTAGCAGGGGCCAAACAATATGATCGCTGGCTGTTATGAAATAAAAACGCTATCGCAGGATAGCGTACTTCAAGTAAGAGTACCCCAGGAGCTAGATAGGCTCAGTTAAGTTCTATTTCTTTTTTTAGCAGGTACCAAAACAATATCATCGCTAGCTGTAATGAAATAAAACGCTATCGCAGGATAGCGTACTTCAAGTAAGAGTACCCCAGGAGCTAGATAGGCTCAGTTAAGTTTTATTACCTTTATTTTTATTTATTTATTTATTTATTTATTTTTTGCAGGGACCAACACAATATGATCGCTAGCTATTATGAGATAAAACGCTATCGCAGGATTACAATACTATTTCTGCTGGAGTGTACAAAAACCGCATAAAAACAAAACAGAACTGCTTGAAAAAAAAAATAGACTGCACTCTAAGAATAGACCCAGCATTTTGAACACTCGCCTCACTTAACAACCACTAGTGTAATTAGCAGATAACAGACACCAGAGGCAGAGCAGCGTTTGAAAATGCTCAAAGCAGCAATAGAGAAAGTCCACGTGGGAGGCACCTAACTTCCAAGTAGCCATTAAGAATTCCTGCAACCCTCTTTCACTAACTATCAAAGGACACTGTTTAAACATTCACCTGAGCAAAAACATTATTGTCCTTGTCAGATACCGGCAATTTGCTAGTAGTAGTGCAAAACGCACGATACATTAGCAGCAGTAAAATCCTAACAGAACACAACTAAGCAAAACACTTTACAAGTTCTTTTGGAGCAAGAATCTTATCAGTTACTGCTAATTAATGTATTAGGCAACTAATAACACTTTACTACAAGACAAAGCAGGCAAAACGTTGTACAGGTATCGTACTTACAATAGAGCTGATCCTCAGGGGCCAGGGACACACAGCAGCCAGGGCAGGTACAAAGATAATAAAGATGGCGCCACAATGGACTTCCCCCCCTAAATGCCTTTGGGGCAGGAAGTGAGGTGGGAGGAGGAGGAGGAGACAGAGAAGGCAAGGGCAGGTAGACAAGGGAGGAGCAAGAAATACCCTGCAAAGGTATCAGGAAAATCAGGTTACGCAGAAGTACTCTTTAATAAGTAAGTTATAAAAGATAAGGATAAGGGGCTAAAGTATTAGGGGAGAGTGTAATAGAGTTGAGAGAAAAAAAGAGAGGGGGTAAGGGCGGGTATAGAAATAATGGAGTTCCAAGTAATTAAGAGGGCTGAGGAGGGTTAGAGCAGCTATGTGAAAGATTTTCCAGAGACAATCAGGGAGGAGGAGATTTCCAAGGCAGGAAAGTGGTCACAGGTAAGTAGAGTGTGGTGAAGCAGTGCAGGTATAAGATAGGATATTGGAAAGTGAACAATAAAGGAATTAAAAAGACAGCTAGGAGGAGGAAAAGAGATACTAGTGGGCAGGGAGTAGATTACAGTGTCTGTAATGGAGATAGCAGTTTGAGGTGGCTCAGTAAGAGGAGTCAGGGAGGGGGACAAGTAGATGGTACAAGGGCAGAGAGGAGTCTGGCTGCTGGCTTCCTAACTCAGTGTCTAGAATTTATACTAAACTAGGTACATTGTACTTTGCAAAGAACAGGCTAAGTTAATAATAGGTGCAGTATGAAATAAATCAGATCAACTATACTTAATATGTTGGAGCAGGGTGGAACATACTTTCTTGATCTAGTTTTAAAACAGGGAGTTATACGCTTCAACAGCAGAGATTTGTTGGCCAGTCGTTAGGATGGTTGAAGGTAGAAATTAAAGGGTCCTTAATGACCAGGCAGGTCCTTTTGTGCAGGATAGAAGGAAAAGAGTTTCTTGATCTTGTTTTAAAACAGGGAGTTATACGCTTCAACAGCAGAGATTTGTTGGCCAGTCGTTGGGATGGTTGAAGGTAGAAATTAAAGGGTCCTTAATGACCAGGCAGGTCCTTTGGTGTAGGATAGGAGGAAAAGAGAATAGAGCTGATCCTCAGGGGCCAGGGACACACAGTAGCCAGGGCAGGTATGTGATGATTAACACGAAAGTTATAATTGCAGGAGATTGTGATTTATGTGAAGGATGTAAAAAAACAGGAAGTGATAAAATGTGGTAAATTAGCTGTGTGGAACAAACGTCAATGGACTTATAGAATGGGACGTTTGGCTCTGAAATTGATTATTTTGTATTATTGGAATGCTTAGGGCTAGCAGATGGTGATACATTTGTGTTGATTTTTAGACCCTTTAACAGTATGACTGGAGATGATGGAAGAATGGGAATATATTAAAATAGGAAAAGGAATAAAAAATAAATGAGAAATTATGGGATGAAATTGGAGAGTGGGAAGTATTGCAATTATGGAATGATCATATTACTTCCATAAAAACTGTCCCAGATGGTGGATTGAATTTAAAGAGAAGTAAAAAAATGTTTCCCCCCAGTGGCAGAATGATGTAACAAATGAAGAGACAGTGAAGTGGAAAAATTTATAGAAACATCTCAGAAAATGTCTAGAGTAATGCAAGACAGTGTTATGATATGGAAAAGAAATATATAAAAATGAGAAAAAATTAAGGCATTAACGTTTAGGCAGACATATTGTTTACAAGGGAGAAGAGAGGATGAATCTGTATATTTGGGTAAAATAGTAAAAGAGGATATTAGTATAATGAGGGAAATTAAAATATGAAAGGAGAGGTAAAAAGAACTCAAGAGCAAATTATGAGCATTGTAGTAGAGCATTTGAAAAGTATATATAAAGGTATATGAATGGAAAATAAAAGGGAATGAAAAGTAAAGAAAAAAATCCAGACTGAGTTAAGGAAGAATTTGAAAAATAAATTAGTATTAGCAAATTGGAAGATGTACTTAGGAAAGTGAATGTTGATCCAGTATCAGGCCCAGCTGCCAAGATGGTCTAAGATATTAAATGTAAAAAAAATAATAGATTGGCAAACAGAGTATTTTGTGAATATACTGAATGAATGGTTGAAGGAGAGGTTTGTTTATTAAGAATTATGTAGTGGGATATTACCATTTATATGGAAGAAAGATGAGAAGAGTGAAATAAAAATTGCAGACTCATCACACTAAATAACAAAGATTTAAAATGTGTATGGAAATAATACAGAGGCGAATGGAAGGAAGGATGAGGAATATTATGGAAGAAAGTATGTATGGTATAAAAGGGAAGGGCAGGGAGGTCAAAAATTATTATTGGTTATGACAGAAATTGTGGACGATGTTATAAATAAAAGGGAGGATGTGAAACTTATGGTAGGTGATGTTAGAAAGGCATATAATACAGTAGGACATAATGCTTTGTTGGATGTTATGGAGAAGTATGAATAGGTAAAAGAATTAGGGGAGTATATATGTCAGCATATTAGAATAATAAAATAAGAGTCCTAGTGAATGGGTGGGTAAAGAAATATGCATGAAATGTGGTATAACACATGGATGTTGCATGAGTGGAATATTGTTTGCATTGGTAATGAAAATGATTGCGAGTATATTAGCTTAAAAATGAAAGATGCTAGATATGTGATGGAAAAGGAGGTGATACTACCTCTAGTTTTGACATATGCAGACAATATAGTTGTAGTTGCTGAGAACAAAATATGGATGAGGGAAGTGTTGGCTTATCTGAATGGATGTTTAAAGGAAATAGGAATCACCTTGAATAAAGGGAAAACTAAGGGTTTGGATGATTTAGTGAAAATTGGGATGTTTATTTTTCAGTGAATAAAGTGTCTTTGCTAGTAATAAAATTTGGAAAAAAATATATATGTAATTATGATACAATTGGAGAGTTTGATAAAAAAATGACAGAAATATGTCATCTGTGGAGGGCGTGTAGTTTAGCATTCCAACAAAAGGTTTCTCTGGTGAATTTGGTATTAATGGGAAAAAATAGCATGTTTTTCAGATGTTTATATGATCCCAGTAAAGTATGAAAAGGAAATTGTACAACTGGTATTTTTTTCATACTGAGTTCAGAATTAAACCCAGTGAAAAGAGATGTGTTATGCACTAGTAAAGATGGAGGAGGAATGTGTTTATTTAAATCCAGTTGCTGATTCTGTTTCTTTAAACTTGTGTAGAGTATTAAAGTGTTTAAAGGAAGAGAGTGAAAATTTAATAGTGAGACTGTTTAAGTGCAAAAAATTCCGGGATATGATGAGAATAAGAAAAAGTGAAAAAGAATATGTAAATGAAGAAATTAAAAATTATCAAGAAAAATGCTAACAGGGAAAATACATTTTTGATATAGACAAAGATAGGATGCTGTCATATAATAATGTGATGAAACAATATTTATTATGTAAATCCATGGAAAATTTACCAGAAGAAGTGACTAAAGAAGGAAAAGGTGGTGTCCCAAGATAGCAGAGTGTCAGGATTTCCTATGAATATGGTAATAAATATGTTACCAGTAAAAGTGAATAGGGGAATATGCCCTATGAATAGAAAGTATCCTTATGTTGTGGGGAGGAAGAGACAACATTGCATGTTTTTTGTGTAAAAGAGTGGTAAAACTCTGGAAAAAGTTATCCAAAGATTTTTTTTTGGAGAATAGTAATGACATAAGCAATATAGATATGAATATGATTATGTATGGATATTATAAGAATAACAAGAAACAACATGGGAGAAGGATAAATAAGAATTTATTTTATGCAATATGGGTTATTTGGAATGAAAGACTGAATTAAATTTTGTTTAATAGGAAATTAATTTTGGCAGATATAGTGTGAAAAATCAGATTATGACTGTGGAAAATGGAGTGAGAGTCAGTTATGGAAAAATAACAGTGAGGATGTTATAAGAGAAATGATAAGATAGAAATGTTTATATATGTGCCTGTAAATATGTACATTTGTAAATATATGTTTTTTTATGTTGTATTAAATAAAGGACCCCTAATCTTATCGATAGGTGTTGTGGGATCATTTGCATCCTCCTAAGCTATCATCCAACTCAAGCAAATGGGACCTTAGTTTAATGTTTCATCCAAAGGATGGCACACTCAAGAGTTTAGTACCCTCCTAATACTGCACTACAGTCAGCAGTTTGAAAATGAATCCAATGACCTGGAGTGGGAAGAGAACCCAAACCTTTCCAATATTCAGAAACTACCTGTTGAGCCACTGACATTTAATACATAAATATATATGTGTGTGTGTGTGTGTGTGTGTACACACATATATGCACATACACACACACATATATATATATATATATATATTTATATATATATATATATATATATATATATATATATATATGTGTGCGTGTGTGTGTGTATATATATATATATATATATATATATATATATATATATATATATATATATATATATATATATATATATATATACATACAATAACACACACACATACACATATTGTGAGTGAACACGCACACATAAACACATATAAATATTTCATATGAACCTTTACAGTCTTGGTATTATATAGGCCAATTTCCAATGCAGTTGAGTTATGTCTGAGTCCTATAAGGACCCCATAGAGAGCTGACACCATCCACAAAGTTTACTGGGCAAATAGGAAACTGAAGTAGATTACCAGACCTTTCTTCAGAAACACACACACACACACATACACACACACACACTCGGAATTATGGATACTTTAGAGTTATTAATCCAAATACCACATGTATTTGCATGTGTGTAGTACCCATGAAAACACAAGCAGCCAAGATAACAATGCTACTGATTGTGTCAATGTACTATCTACAGACCAGATTATGTGCATTGAAATGGAGATGAGCCAGACCTAAATTATAGGTATGACATGCTTCCTACATCTAAACTGTGGATGTGCAGAGCAAATAGTGTGGACCTAAGTAGGTTGCTAAAATTGTCACAAGCTAAAAGAAATGTAAATATTCACTTTTAGATAGACTCCATTGCTTTAGAATGCAGATAATCCAAATAAAAAAATACATGCAAACACACATAACTTAATGTACATAGACAGACCTTAGTCATGGGACACTCACCTGATTTGTATCAGGCGTGCTCCAGCAAAGGCAATCTGTATGGCTGGGAAATATCCGTACAAAATAACACTGAAAATTGTTCCAATATAAAGCCTTCCAAAGCAGTATCATATTATCTTTAAAAGAAGATTAACATTTTTGAAGGCATTTAAAATCAGACTTTGTTGCATGCTTAAACTAAACTATTAGCATGCTACATGTGACTTAAGCAGGTATTTCCTTTTTAGTTTAGAATTTTTATGTTGATGGTTTCCTTACTTAAAGCAGCTGCCAGCATCTGTTAAAATAACAGAGTACTTCTAAAAGCAAATAATCAGTGGGGGAAAAATAGAATGTTGAATAAAAGACTGGGCTGAGTGATCCTAAGATTTTGGCTATTAGGCTTGAAATTTGGAGGTGTAACTAAAATCCATGTGAATCAGATTCTAAGAGTTTCCATTTATGCTAGTCTGGGAAGTATAGCAGGCAGGTATGCACATCCATCCACTCGCATCCCTTTTTTCCATTTGTGTACATGGGGTTAGGGTGTCACTTCAACAGTGACAATCACCTGTGTGATTATATAGTACTTCAACAGAAGGGAAAGTAGACAGTCAGAATATGAAGTTATAATTAAAATAAGAATTTTTAAATGTGTGTTATATTGTAAAAAATTGGTTGGGAAGAGATAACCCTTCATACATTTCATAGAGAAACTTCACATAGACTATTTTTACATCCCACATGCTTTGGTAACACAGAAAAATGAAACCCTGAATATGGCCTAGGTGACCCTGGATCATTTACAGACTCCGGCAACTGATGCAGGTGCAGGGAAGATGGGCATGTGTATCCTGGGGAAGGAAATGTGGTTATAAGTGAAATGCTTGTTTAAGTCCTTGTGGAGCCAGAGCTTGGGCAATTGCAAGGCTTAGCATGTTGGAGACTGAAGAGAAGGGGTTGCCCAAGGGCCCAGCGCAGACATTTTCTCATTGCCATCCATGCCTCATTGCCCACAAATTGCTACATGGAGGTTAGGGCCTTAGACAAAGCCACTGGCACGCAGCATATGTGATGCTGCCATTTGCTAGCTCTGCATTGCCAATTTTCTTTCTGAATCTGATAAGGTTGAGGTGGGCCTTGCACCTGCTCTAGTACTAGGGATGTAAATGTTAGGAGCAATAGAAGCAATGCAGATGATAGTCAACTTTTACACCCAGGGTTTCCATATCTACAGTATTTACTTATAAACACAATAAGGACCATATGAAATGCTATTTGATATTTTCACCTGAAGTTCATTTATCTCCTCATTCAGTTTTGGCAATCTTCTTCATACACTTAACATACTCTGTGTGCTTTGAATCAAAGTAAGCTTTTGATCTTTGTTAAGCACGTAGCTCTCTGTCCTTCATCTCCAAAATATTGACTATTACCGCTCACAATATATGAAATAAACGAGGAACGCCGACTAATTACAACTAGGAAGCTCAAAATGGTCATTTACCAATTCTTCATATTTAAAAAGAGTTCATTTGATGTTGTGTGTTATAGATATATTTTAAAACCATTTCGTGTGTCAAACCCTTCAATGTACAACAGCGTGAAACATGGATTTTTTATGACTTGGGAACGTTCCTCATAAGGTGACAAAGCTGAAATATACAGATACACGTTTTACTTATATACATACATACGACTGTAATAGTTGGCTTCTTATCTACTTTTATTTATTTTATTTACTGACAGGATAATAGTCAACATTGCTTAAAAGTGAGCGCACTATAAGAACGGATAGTAAATACAGTCCATTAAGTTTTTAGGCATGGAGAAAATGTCTGACACGATTACTCCGTGCACTTGAAGTTAGTTAAATGAAAGCAATCACCTTTTGATTATTCAATTAAGTTAAAGACATTCAAAGGGTGTTCAAACTGCACTACTACTTTAGGGTTGCCACCTTTTCAAATGCCCAAAGTGGGACATTTTTGGTAAAAACATCAGATGTTGCAAGCCAAAGCCTACCCACGGCCAGTACGAATGACAGAACTTCACTTCTTTGTCTGCTGTTATTCTTGTAGCATTTGAGTTGTTTATTCTGTTTCTTATAACGTTTAGGTGTGTCAGATACAGAATAACTGTTGTATGCAACTATTATTAAAATATAGGAAATAATTTTGTCCTAAAATCTCAGGACATTTACCATTTTTACAATTTTTTTTGCAGGACACAACTGCCCAAAGAGGGACTGTCCCTCGCAAAGTGGGACGGGTGGTAACCCTTCCCCATTTCAACCACCACAGTGCTGAGCTTTTTCCCAGACTGAGACGTTTCCCCTGCGCGTTGCCCAGGTTACTCCTCGCGCCCTGCCTCCCTCGCCACGTGCGCCTTAGCTGTTTGTTTTGCTCTTCCCCCCTCCGGGATCGGCTGTTCTGTTGCTAATCACCCTCCCGACGTTTAATGCGATCACCGCAGGCTGTTAGTGTCATCACAGCAGCTCTATGCCGCCTGTCACCAGTACGTCATACATACCCCACATTGTCAGCCAGGAGAATCCAAATCTACAAAATCCGTGTAGGTAGCGTCACGCACCTGTGACCTCGCATTGAACAACTGCAAAACTGACGTACTCTTTCAGCTTTCTGCAACGCTAATGAGACTGCATGCTGGATTTTCTATGGTACCGATGGATTTTATTGTAGCTGCTCGTAATACTGTGTTGCCAGCTGCTGCTACTGAGAAAGCACTGATGCACGAGACTCCAACTGCAACCTTTTAGCAGAACCAGCAGGGATCAGCTGGCTTTTGGTTTGTGCTGGTTTGGGAGATGATGCTTCTTTTCCCCAAGGTTTTAGTGAAAATAAGATTTGCATCCAGGAATAACACGGGCTGGGAATTTGATGTGCAGCTTGATTCCCTTTGAACACGGCAGATATAATCACTGCAGTCAAATTGGTAGATTTGGCTTGGATTCTGTGTTACTGTTTTCTTTTGGACTGTCAGCAAGGATTAGTTTAAGGAACTGTTTCGTGAACCTCAAGTATACTTTAGGAACCACATTGGCTTTCTGCACACTTGAATTGCCCAAGATATTGGAGCTGTTAGCCTAATACTTGTAAGTTGAACTCACCGTTCGTTCACAAGTCGGCTCCCAGGTTGCTTCAGCTTGTGCAGGGCTTCCAAGAATACAGTGCTACCGCAATACTTTTATTTTTATTAACGGGCTATAGCATCTTCTTTGCTAGACAATTATGCCTTTCGGCAGTGCTGTACCTGCAGTCACAGGTCGCTCCTTGAGCCCTGCTGCTTTGTCTCGCAGTCTGTCCCGTCTCCGTGAGTACCGAACCCGGACTCGAATCATGCTGGCGTTGGGTGTAACACAGATGGTCCTCGGATGCCTCATTGTAGCAGTCAGCTTTGCTGCTTTGGCTCTGACAACCTCAGCTAAGGTCCGACACTCTTGTCCCTTCTGGGCTGGGTTTTCGGTAAGTAATGTTTCAGGGAATAAGAATGCGGTATGCAACTGAAACACTTTTGCATGTTTTATAGAACAGATCATGCATAAGTTTTGTGTACACTTCAAAGTTTGGGTGTAAAATGTTAACTGCAAGAGTGCAGCAGGCAATGCTACTAATAACGATGTAGCTAAAGATGGAATGTTACAAACTTAGGGTTAAATAATCAAGTGTTTACTTTCACTCTGTGGTTGTATAGACCCCCTTACAGAAACGTGTTCTGTTACGTTTTACCTTAGTCATCAGTCTTTAGATCATGGAAACATGTTGACTTTGCAACTTTTATTTGAAATCATCATAAACACATCAGCTTCTCCAAGACATCTCTAGTGGTACTTAGTAATGTGGGAGGGGAAGCTAGAATAACGCATTAGACAGCCTTTTGTATTGCATTTCTAAAGCTCAACGCGGCTAGGCTAAGAAATGATGTATTAAATATGACTCCTGTGCTATCTTTTATAAATGTTGAAAGCATAGTTTTGACTGATATGGAAATACAAGAGTTTTATGGGTTTTTTTTAAGTTATTGTAATGAGCATATAAAGGAGCCCTGGTAGAATAAGATGCTTGAGAAGGTTAGAAATTAATGTAATTAGACAATTACCTAGACCCGTTGCCTGAAGAACTTGCTTGGGTGATGATCTCATTCATTTCCCATATTGAGGTAATATTGGCTGCAAAATTGACATACAAATCTGATGGCAGCATCCATCCTAAACATTTCAGCAACTGTGGTAAAGCCATGCCTGCTGGCATTTATTAAAGACTTTAATTAGCTAGTCAAGACTGATTCTATGTACTCTCTGGATGCTGTATAAAAAAGGATTGTGTCTATGTATTACTTTTCTTAGAGGGACATTTTTTCTTTCTCACTGTACATTCTGGATGTCATAAAATTTCCTTTTACACTGACTTGCCAAGCATGCCCCCTAAGACCAAAATGTAATGGAAGTCATGATTAGTTCAACCACTATATACCCATGTCTTGCTTAAAGAGAACTAGAGCTATTACCTGTAGGCTTATGGAGTTAATTAAACAAGTTTTGCAAAAACGATTTAAAAAAATGTAGCAAAGATTACAGCAGGTGGTCTCTTCGCTTCTTTTTGCAGCTCTTCATTTTCAAACTGTACAGCTATTCTTTCTGCTGAACCTGTATAAATCCCCTCTTTGTGCATTGTTGACAATTTTGTTGAAGCAACATTATGTTTATACTCAGCCTATTGCAATACTTTGAAAAATGAGATTGAAGTGACTGTTATAACCAGGAAACAGGCATAGAGAATGCAGTTAAGAACATCCCAGATAGCAAAGCAAGCCATCCAAAGTGTCTGCTTATACACTCCTCTGAAATGAATATACTGATTCATGTTTGTTTCTGAAGCTGGAATGTATTTACTTTATGTTAAGTTAAACCAATAGTAAAAGACCAGTGTGCAATTGTAACAATAATGCTTTTTTATTTTTGTTCAACTTGCTAAATAATTAATTTTTTGCTGTAATTGCTTTTAAAATATGAATGGTTATGTGCATCTACAAAATCATTATTTTGAAAATGTATTAAGTCATGTAAGCAGTAATTCTTTTACTGTAGGGCATTTGGGCTTCCACATGCAGCCAAAATCTAGCTTTCTAGCATCTCTGGTGTTGTCAGAAGACTCATTCACAGAAAGGCTGGAGGTGTCTGCGAGTTCAGGTGTTATCCATGCTTGTCTTAGCATAACTGTGTATAACATACTGATAAAAAAGTAAAACCAGACAATAAGTAACACAGTAGCTATTCTTACTGATTTTGAGTTACTGTCCAATACTTGTCTGTCATTTTTCTTTTATAACAAACAAGTATAGTAGTTGATTATAAAGTAAAACTTTAAATATACAGTTTTCTGGGAGAAAGAACATTTTCTAATGTACTAAAACAAATTGAAAGTTACATTTTACACTATTTACAAATAGATTTTACAGAAAACATTAAACTGAGATGTCACTATGTTCTTGGCATGTTATACTTGTTTTAGAAGATGTCTGCAGTAATACTGAAGCAATTAACAGTGCAACAGTGATGATGGAAGGCAGCTTTATTTCAGAAAGTATTAGTAGTGTTTATACAATATATGTACACTTGTAGATAAAGTAACTGGTGTGTGTGTGTGTGTGTGTGTGTGTGTGTGTGTGTGTGTGTGTGTGTGTGTTGGTGTCTCTGTGAATACGTCTGATTTAGATGTTGCTTTATAATCTGAGCTTTGTGACACAGTTTCACGTTTGTTTATGTATATTTTTATGTTTATTATGTGTGCTGAATTTCATAATGACATTTAATAAAAATAATGAATACCAGTGTAATGCAGTATGTTGTTCCAGGTGGGCTTAACTAATTAAACAAATGAAGAAGAAGAAAGTGCATGATGTCTGTTATGATCTGCAGGGTAACACTGTGCTTTGATATCCCATTAAATGACAGCGCAGCTTTCCACGTTTGGTCATCTCTTACAAAAGGTATCAGATTTCTTGGTATGCGACATATCCAGTAGCTACCCTTCATATGCTAGACACATTCTTCTCAGAGTCCGAATTTCTTCTTGTGAAGAATTTGGGTTGAACTGTTCTTGAACAGGAACACTGACATGGGTTAAATGTTCTAGAATGCAATAAATACTTACGGATGCATTACACTGGAAAATTATTACATCAGATAACTGCTTTTCTTGCTGGACATATATGTTATGTTCAACAATACATATATCTAAGTTTTAAGAATTCTGCTAAATGAAAAAGACAGGAATTAAATTAATAAATTGCTGTATTTAGATTTTGTACTTGACATTAATGAGTCATGTTCAATAATTAGCTGAGCTCAAACATGGACTGTTGGAATGGAGAACAATAGTTCCACAGTTGCTTTATTTTTTTCTCGGGGGGGGGGGGGATACAACAGGAAAGACTGTATGTGTGTTTGTGTCTGTGTGAAAAAACGAGTAGGCATGGATAGGCTTAGAAACTTGCAGGCCCTGACATCAGTGCAAGTCTTAACTTTCTGAGTGGGAAGAAACTCAGGAGGAAAAGTGGTTTCATTGAAGCTGGAAAAATAATGCTTTAAATGTGCTGAATGCTCTTGTTGGCAATCCCTATGAGAAGTTATTCCCCAGCCCTTTATCATACCAGGGACAAACTTCTATATCCATATAAGTCAGTTTGGAGCAAGTGTAGTGTAACACTGATAGCATTACAGATGGGAAAGCCTGGGGCTGTAGAGTGGACACAGATATTCCATTTGATTCTCCAGTGTATCAGGAGCAGAATTGCTACTACCCTTCAGTTCTTGCCAAACCCTTCTTAACATATTCTCCTTACTTACCACATAAGGGGTAAGGGGAAGTTAATATGGAAATTAGTAGAGCTTGGCAGGGCCCACAAATATCCTCTAAAAAATAAATAAGAAGCTGGACAAACTGATGTAATGGAAGATCTGTGGATGGAAAAGAAGAAAATGAAACAAACAAAAAAAAAACATGTCAGAATTAAAGGCTTTATCACTTACCATGCCTCAGGGATGAGTTATAAATTTGTGTGCCATTGATATAGTTGCTGTACTGGATACAGTACCAAGATAGTTGTCTGGCTGCGGGGACTATACAAATGCATTAACAGTTCACACAATCAAATGTAGGATGTCACTTAAGATAAAATATATTTTGGAGGTCTCTCAAGCCATTATTATGATGTGCATGTGTTTAGAATCTAAACTTTAGGTGTAATATACTTTTTATGAGAAAACAGGAGTTTACGGTTCAGACTGTATTTAGAATTTCTACCAGTTCCGTGTAAAGTATTAGTAAACAAGTTACCTGTGCTGTCTGGTATTGGTTGTAAAACACAACACAGTTGGCATTAGCTAATGGAGTCCACATCGATAGTAGGCATGCAAAAGTAGCATACTGCAGGACCTGGTTTGGTGTCGGCTTTATTACCTAATTTTCTAACAGTGTTGCTGGCTTTCATATTCTTCATTGCTCAGCATCCTCTGACTGCCTTGATGCCTGCCCATTGCCTGATTAGTTTAGAAAACCTGTGATTCTGCTTTTTGGACAAAGAGTCTGGTTTAAGAGGGGTCATTGGATGTAGCTAGAATTATTTATGGACTTCATCTGTTTCCTTAGTGGAGTTTTATTAGTGTAACAGTTTTTTGTAAAGTGTGGTTGATTCTTTACTTACCCAACAATGTCGCATTTTTAAAGGAACACGATTTTTCTTTTGCAAACTAAAGATTTTACTATGAACAAGTTTTCTTTTATTTGAATCACACTGCCCCTCATTTTCTTCTTATTGTATTGTTTAACGAATACTGAATTTTGTGAAGAGGAGTGTGTTTGTTGGTACTACAGAGAAAGATTTAAGACAGTGTTTGCCTCCTGTGATTGTGCTGGATTTTATTAGGGCATAGAATGTTGTGGATGAGGCAAGATCATAAATTGCTACATGAAACAAAGTCTTGCAATCGCTATTACAATAGGGAGTGCTTGCTGCATTTTCCATACATTTATTTTTTCATGTGGTCACTGTTGTATTGATGATACTAAATTCATTCTGACTTAATTTCATTTATTAGGTAGCTCAGATTGGCATCGTGACTGTTTTAACAGCCTATACATATCAAGTAATATCACGTGTTTCTGTTTCTATCCATCTTTTTCACTTTGTACCATGTCTAGTTTTGTATAGTGATTAGGCCATAAGCACTAACGTTATTTGAACTCATTGGTATCTTAATCAGTGATACTGCAGATGGTTTGGAGGAGAAAATGCATCTCTCTGCTGCTAACACAAACATTTGCAACAAGGTTGATTGACAAGGTGGGGAGGTGGAATTACAGTGGACTTAGCGAGAGTAGAGAAATTGCTAAATACCTGACAGCTTAGCTTGAGTACAAAAGGCACAAGATAACATAGCTGGGCGTTATGCAGGATGAGTTGCCAACAATGGCTGAAATGCTAAAAAAGACCTTCTGTAATTATAGTAGATGATGTAATGTAAGCAATTATTGTAAAAAAACGAAAGGAAAGTTTATGAGATCCTGGAATACATAAAAAGATACATCATGGTTAGCAAAATGAGAAGTCATCATTCCTCAGGACAGCAGTATAATACATTTAGTTTGGTGTATATATCCAAATACCCAAACTTTGCAGAGTTGTTGACAGAAAAACAAAAATAAGGGCCTGCAGGGAAGGGTAAACAAAAGTGATAGAGTAATTTTGCTTGAAAAGGTTTATACAAATATTTATATACTGCCAGTAAATTATGAAGACTGCAGAAGTAAGTCTTATTTAGAAGTGTGTAAAGTGCGTTGTAAAAAGCTTGGTAAATGTTTTTTGGTAGCGCATTGCTTTGAAGACTTGACAAAATGATATTGAGTATCTGGGTAAAATTATTTGACTTGAAAATGTTAAACTGATCCCATGCCTTCATTTCTTTTTGATACGAGAGGGTAGTCTGAGAATGAAAAAGGTTCAACTAGGTTCTCTTATATTGGTCATGAAGAAAGTCATATCTTGGAGCTGTAATTCTAAGATTCTCCCTTAGTAGTGAAGATGTTAAGCCACACTGCTTGTCAGCTGGTCAATGCTTGAGACATCAAACCTGAAAGATCACCAGCTTCCTGTCAGAACAGAAGGTGGTCAGAAGGTGAGTGTTGCATTTTCCTTACTTTATTTATATTTATGACTTTAAAAACATTTGCTTTTTCTCTGGTTTGCTTTTTTTTCCCACCTTCCCCTCCTACCTGATATCTTCATAACTTTTTTTTCTTTGCATACCTCTTGCTATCGATCTTTTGAATCTCTTCCCATTTTTGTGTCACTTTTTATGATCATAGTATTCCTCTTGACTTCCATGCTTAAGAATTCTGGACAAAGCTAAGATAATGTGACGGAGGCCCAGAATCAGGGCCAGTTTTACAATATTACTCTAACTCACTAAAAAAAGTTATTAGAACAACAGGTTTTGCATCAACATACAATTTCTGAATAACTATGTAACTTTAATGTCAAACATTACTGACTGACTGTAAACCTTGTTAATTTACTAGAAAAGTATGTGGAGGGCAGAACAAAGACATGAGACAAAATCAGGGATGTTCTGCAAAATCAGGTACTGTTGAGAGGTTTGTTTTACACTGACTGGATATGAATCAGCTACACTTCTACCATCTGAAGAATACTAATGCAACTGGGCGGATTAGGAAGTGTTCCCTGGCCATAATTTAATTCACAGTTGGAAGGTTGTAGGCAATGTTAAAGCTGTGAGGAATTTAGCATTTGATAAAATATCAGTGGAAAAAATGGTGGCATTTGTGTGCAAAGAAAGATAAAAGTCATTACATTTTTTATTAATTATATCCCTGATACAACTTGGCTGAATGGGTTCTCTTTACATTACACTGTGTGCTAGGCATGTAAACTATCTCCCAGTTACTTGGAATCTAAGTAGCTGTTTTACTGATCTTTGCAGCATAACAGTTTATTTATGTATTTATGTGTGTATGTATGCATGTATGTATGCATTTATTTACTGTTTAATTGATTGATACTTTATACTTAAGAGGCATGCTAATGAGTGTTTGCATATTCATTGTTGTGATACCACGAACAGTGGAACGTTAATATTGTTGATGGTATAAATGACTACAGTTTTGTTTGAACAGAAGAAAACATGGCATTAGCCAGCAGAATCCTGTAATTCTAGCATTTTCTAGCAGAAGTGCGAGAAAGATACAGCAATATTTTATAACAATAAAAAGAAAAGTTTTTATTTATTTATTTATTTTCTTCTCTTGGGATTAACCTGCTATAAATAATTAACCAAATGGGCCAGTCTGTGCCATTTTACAAAACTTATTTTAAATTAGTATGTTTTTTTTCAGTTTTAAGGTGTACAAATAACATTTTAAGAAATTCCTAATAATGCAGCATAATTATTTGATCAGTTATCTGCATACTATCCGACCATCCTTCATTTTCAGGGGCTTCCCCTGATTTCGACCTGTAGTTTGACATGGCTCATCTTGCAGTTTGCAGCATTGTTTGGTTGAATTGGGATGACTGTACTCAGCAGGGAGTACCTATCGTTGTTCTTGAGAACAAATTGGCTGATAATAAATCCTATTCTTCCAGCCACATTCAAAAGAAATGACCACCCTATTCAATAGAATTTGTGTCTGATTTTTTTCTTTTTGTTTCTGAATTCTTGTAATATAGAGTAACAGTTGTACTTATGTGTTAGACTATAAGGGTCTGTCAAGGGAGACACTTATTGGAAAACACAACTGCTTGAATCAAACAAAGGTGAACACTAAGTGTTACAAATGGTTATTTTCCCTAAATTTGTGGAAGAAAGGAAAAAGACAAACACTTGGATTTTGTGTTCTGCTGAAGGCAAGCATGGCGATAATTATACTAAGCAGGAGCTGGTGTGGGTGTAGATAAGGGTTATCCCATGGAAGATGCAAACTTTGCACAAATGCCTGTTTGTAGTCTTCTAATCACAATTTTGTGCATTATTGTTTATTATTTTTGGGAGTCTCCTGTATCTGGAATCTCCTCATGTGAATTAAATCAAACAGTTTATGTGGACCGGATACATAATTCTCCATTTGTTCTAATACAGTGGGTATGAAATTTAGCACTTCTGCCCACTGTGTGTGTTTTTTACGTAGGGTAGTATGCCAATAATGCAGTAAGAACAGAAGTCCCCAACAGAGAACAGTTGTTGAAAAATATGTTTTGATTCCAGTTGATAATTATTTGTTTTGGGAATCTGAGTCCTAAACTCCTTCTGCATATCACTGTTAGGGTAATTCATTGAGTTAAACTTGTTAACCTTCTTTCTGATTTTGGCATAGTATTTTTGGTGTGAATATTGACTCTAATTGATGGTCATTGTTGATGTGACACCTCAACCCCTTATGCAAAAATGGGAAAAAGGGAGATTGCAGATGAATGAGTTACTTTTTTACTTTTTTATTTTTAGTTTGCATTATTATTATTATTATTATTCACAGTCTAATTTAATTCCCTAAAGTAGTGCCAAGAGTGGATACTAGAGAGAGAGAGAGAGTGTCAATGAATGAGTGTTATGCAACCCAGAGGAGGGAGACATGAGACAACACAGGGACATGAAGCAAGTTTAGGGATGATGCCTTTGTTAAGAAGGCAGAATGGGGAAAGATGGAGGACATGAAGGTTAGGTGCCCGCCTGGTGTTATGGCTGAGGTGGATACGAAGCAAATCTTTAGGATCATGGTGAAGGAAGGTGGCCATTACTGTTCCTTGCTGTTCATCTGGGGATAAAAGACCCGGCTGGGAAAGAACAGTAGGATAGAAAGTTCTGTGAACTTAAATAAATAATAAACATATCAACAATGTACAAACTGCTGCCCCTCCATGCAATATGTGAGGGGAGACAACACCAAATAGTTCTTAATCATCCCTGATTCTGCAGATGTGCTTAATTTTGCATACTTATTTATTTTTTCCCTCATAGTGAAAGCACACCATACAATTAAATAAAAATCAGTCAGTCACATACACACAAATGGAGTATATTGCTGCAGTCTGTTTTATTTAGTAATCTAAAGAATAAGAATATATTGCAGATAAGAATAACTAGAACTCAGGAAGAAAATTAAATTACTGTTTAATAGTCTGAGAGTAACTACAGTCAATTACCAAATTTCAAAGAGTGTATGATATGCAGTTTTTTACTAACAACCTGTTACCCCAAGAAGTCTTCAATGAAGTCTAAAACATTTTCTCTATTTTTCTAATTATGTGAATGACATTGATAATATTAATATATACATAAATATTATTATAAAATCATTGTATAATTATAAAATAATAATGTCTAAATTAAAATTTGTCTCAGTATTTTTATTTACTGTAGCAAACATGATAATGACATACAAACTGTCGTCATACATAAGCAACTTATCACATACACATTTGATATTTTTCACAATTTGTGTTTCATTATCACATAATTAGCTTTTCCTGTTATACCCAGTTACTGTCATATTTATCCTCAATACCGTGTGTTTCAAAATATGAGAACACTTTTCCATATTTTTTCATTCTTGTAGTTATACACATTTTTTAGCAACTTATTATTCCTTTGAGAAGTTTCGAATACTCCCTTTCTGGTTCGGTAAGGGTAGAATTCCCCCACTTTATATTTTAGGTGCAAAAGCTAGGAGTGAAACTACCTGTCTCTCTTTTTCCATTCAATGTTTTTATAAAATGATATTGAATTGCTAATTTCAAAAAGTGACATTATAATAAAAATCTATGAAAACAAGCTGCCAGAGTTTTATAGCAGATAACCTACCTGATTGCACCACTGAATAAGATAGTCTGATAAATAATGACCATTCAGTTATCCTGATACCCCAAAAGCTGACTATCATGGCTTGGCTGATATATTCCTTAGGCTAGGGTTGCTTATTGTCAGTAAGGTGAATTGCATTTAGTCAACAAGGTCCAGATGTTACCTCATCTCCTCAACAGATGTTCACAGATGACACTTGATATAACAGTTGGTGTTCAGTAAGTCTGGGTATAAGACTCAGCACAACAATTTTCAGCAAAGACACTCCATTTTTATTGTATGGAATTCTAAGGGAACAGGATGTTGCAGTGTGTCACCATACTGCCAACATGATATCTTTTCCCTGAGTGTGTGTGTGTGTGTATGTGTGTGTGTGTGTGTGTGTGTGTGTGTGTGTGTGTGTGTGTGTGTGTATATGTGTGTGTATGTGTGTGTGTGTGTGTGTGTGTGTGTGTGTGTGTGTGTGTGTGTGTGTGTGTGTGTGTGTGTGTGTGTGTGTGTGTGTGTATGTGTGTGTGTGTGTGTGTATGTGTGTGTGTGTGTCTGTGTGTATGTGTGTGTGTGTGTGTGTGTGTGTGCATGTGTATGTATGTGTGTGTGTGTGTATGTGTGTGTGTGTGTGTGTGTGTGTGTGTGTGTGTGTGTGTGTGTGTGTCTGTGTGTGTGTGTGTGTGTGTACTATTGGCAGAAGTGCATTCAGGGATTGCTGTATACAGGAATGTTGACTTATTCTAAAAAGCAGAGGAGAGTATTAGAGATAGGTCAGTTTTCATTTTTTATACATAATTAAAAATAAGCTGAAGTGAATTTTGTAACTACACTAGACATTCCCAGGAATTGTCTAATGTGACTGTGAATCAGGACATCGGCATTACAGAATGCATTTTCTGTGTAGTAGTGAAATCATGTATATGTAAAGTTTATACCAAATAGTCAATCTGTACTTGATTAACTATTAAATATTGTGAAACAATTTCAGAGATTTGCACCTTATGCATGGACCATATTGTAAATGGAAAAACTTAGTGTTTTTTCCCCTTAAGAGCACTTTTTTCTTTTAGCTCTTGAACCCCCTAGCATGGTAATTAGCGTAATTAAGGTCAAAGATCAACTGTGGATTTTGTATAATAAATACATTTATCCTTAATTTGATATGCATCATAGTAATTAGTGTCAAAATTCTGAGTGAAGCCTTTGTTTAATTTTATATTTCTTTATGATGAGAGACTCTGCAATATAAATGTCATTTTCTTTGCTAGATAGCACTACTGCAGTGCCCTTTCTTTCATTTGTATTTCTTTTCCAAATGTCTGGATTACCGAACTGCAATTTTCCTAATTTGCATGTCTAGCTGGCCTTTTCCAAATGTTTGGACAGCTAGAACACATTTATCATAATTTGCATATCTGCTTTTAAGGTAGCAGCATTGCCAATATGAATGCTAATTAGATTTGTCTGGGTGTCATCATGCTGCACATTGGAGAAAAAAGCATATGATGTATCAGTGGCATGACCCGAGCCTCATTCTTCTTTATGAGACTATATAATATAACGAAAAATCATAAAAAGTATTCCTTCTGAATGAACATCACAGATCACGAAACATGAAATAAAAACAATGTTTATACTATTCATTAATGGGTTTCTTATAGACTACCACACACGTTTATTGCATATGCATTTGGTAAATTGTCACAGCTTAGTGGGCAGAGACAGCTATGTGCACTTGTAACCTAATTTTGCAGTAGTGATTGTTAAATCAATTGGCCTGGTTATATCTTTGTTACATGAGACAAAACATACTGCTGAATCAAGCAAGGCCATAATCTGTGCAGAAGAAGTGATCCCTAGGCATTGTAAAATTGCATTACAAGCAACCAAGTTAGTTATCAGCAAATGTTAATAGTGGATGCAGAGAAAACACACGTGCGCAAACACACACACACACACACACACACACACACACACACACACACACACACACACACACACACACACACACACACTCCTTTGTAGGTTGTAAATGAACTATTGTTTTAAAGTGGTTCTCCACTGACAATGGCTACTGACATATTGTAGATGCCCTTGGTGTGTGTTTACCTGTGTGCGTTTTAAAAAGCATTTGCTGTTTCTGAACTGATCCCCGCATCTCACTTATTTTCAGGTTGTGCTTGTGATGAGCTCCCATACTCTGACTCTTAATAACACCCTTGGGGAGCATAGAGCAGCTTTCCCTTGCATGAATGGATGCACTTGAGTTTTCTTTTTATAACTTAGCTTGATAAGAGCTACTTAGAGACCAGTAAAGGTCAACGTTTGCATTAAAAGGCATCAGTCAGCTGGTGACCTTCACAGTATTTGGTAATCTTTTTATCTAATACATCAAAATTTCATTTTTCCACCCTTCCATTTTGTATCATATTTTCAGTCATTTAAAGGGAAAATATATACTAATAAACTGATTATAAACTGACTTGAAATGCACTGAATTAACAGTCTTGGATATCTTACCACTGCATGGGACAGGAAGCAGTCATGGAACAAGAAAATTAACCTTGCTTAAACAAAGAACTTACAGTCTATAAAGTTACTATTAGACTGACAAGACAATTTATGAGGACTAACTCACTAGCAAAGAGAGGTGAGGTATTTAAACCAGCACAGGGGACTAGTAAACATCTTGTTTGTACTGCGTCATCCACTGTCTATTTAGGGTCTGAAATATTACTGCCATTTTGTCTCATATTACACTACATATATGCCCTTTCTCCAAGGCAGCCAGTTGACACTTTTTGGCATTTTATTTTTTTTCTTATTTGATTTGATCTTCACTACACATATTACTTCTTTAATTTTACAGTGCCTTCCTTAGTCACTGAAACCATACTTCGTGTAGTCCACTGATATTCTCTCCCTGGGCATAAAGTGAAGGACTAACAAAAGTATCAGAAAGTTGTTTAATGCCTGTACAGGGCAGCTTTGCATATTACAAACTGCTTAGCACGGTGACGGGCAGCACTGTTAAGACTTAGGGCAGTAATGGAGTGGTTCTGGCTAATAATGGAAGAGGGTGGCACAGATTACCAGAGATGGTTTAACTCAGGAACAGTAGGCACTATGTAGAAGGAACTACTTAGCACACAGAAAAGATGGCAGTAACCACCATGGGTGGTGACACAGAGATGGACTGGACTGAATGTCAAAATCAATAATAACCCTGTTTACGGATAAGATGACTGCGCCTATCAAGGTCTACTTGACAGAGAGATTGGGTAATACACTAAATGTCAGGGATGGGGTGACATTGGATGTATATCTATTTGACATTTGATAACCAGCTAAATGAGCTGACCTGAGGAACATTTTTCAGCCACAAGCCAGGTCAAAAAGACTATGACAATACCAAGAATAGATACCGCTTTACCTCTCTTTGTGTGTGTGTGCGTGTGTGTGTATATATATATATATATATATATATATATATATCTATATATATTTATATATTTATATATTTATATAATATATATATATGTGTGTGTGTGTGTTTGTATATACATATATATATATATATATATATATTTATATATATATCTATGGCAGCCCTTCATTTGTTCGAACTGTCAAATGTTTGAAACTCATACGGCCGACACAATATGAGCGAATGTTTGAAAGGCCGACAAATGATAGCAGAGATTCTGCTACAGTGCGGGACTGAGAGATTCCCCTTTCCTGCACTGTAGTGCGATCTCGGAGTGAGAATATTTAAGTAGCAGGGGGTGTGGGGGGTAAATGGTGCTATTTCAGGATATCGTTCTTTCGGAATGTCGATCATATGGTGTCGGCCATATGAAAGTTGGCATTCTGAATGGCCGACATTCTGAAGTAAACCCATATACTTATATATATATATATATATATATATATATATATATATATATATATACATATGTGTGTGTGTGTGAATTTATATATATATATGTTTTTTTTAATTTTTATTTTCCATTTGTTTACTGGGAAAGTCCGACTGGAACAAGGTCCATTTGCATTGGAGGTCCGGGGAGAAAAGCTCCATAACATAATGGTACAAATACAACAATTACAAAAATTTCTGTACAGAGGCATATATACAATCAGAACTCCATGTCTTTATATGACAGTACAATCCATGAATGACAGAAAATTTCTATACAGTGGCATATATACAGTCTAGGAGATTTTTCGTATCTTAGTTTGATTTGAGCAAGCTTGGTATATTGATAGCAAAACCTTTCTATACACACACACACACACACACACATATATATATATATATATATATATATATATATGTGTGTGTATGTGTAAATTTGTATGTAGAGTAGTATGCAACAAACATATCTACAGAATATAATCAAGACAAATAGCAAAAATCCATAATTAACAAAGCATGTAGAAAATATAGGCAGCATTGTTAAACAAAAGTAACTAAAGGACACAGTATGGATGTAAGACACATTATATGACCCTTACAGGTTACAGGACGTAATGGTAAACTTATGTACAACTTAAGCTGCTGTGGAGCTTTACTTACTGGGACAGCAGTGCAAAGGAAGAGAGGGCAATAATAATATAAGATGATCCACTACTGTAAGTCAGGACAGGTACAGTGAAAGATTTAAATGGCCGACATGTTATTTACAAGGAATCATGTGTGTTAAGGGGATTAACCATTGACCTGAAAGCATTTGAATGTATTTTCATTGGAGAGATGTTTTTTGAGACACTTCTTGAATAAAATGAGTTGTTCAAGTTTCTTTATGGAGTTAGGAATGCAGTCCCAGGTGCCGAGGAGGGTGATTTTAGATAACGGGGGCCTCAGTAACTGAGTAACTAAAGCAGTAAATGTGATATTTGATGCTGAACTTGGATGATAAAGGAGAGTAATATCAGGTATGGATTACTACAGAGGCTGGGTGACAGTGACTGTCATGGATTAATTAGTATAAGGATGGGGTGACAGTGAACATCTCGGATGGGGGGATGGGTAATATTGGGTTGGATGAATGCATATGCACTGACATTGTACTGTGGAGTTATAGCAAATATAAGGGATAGATTACTGTGGGATTGGGGCAATATTAAATATCATAGATGGATTAGCACACAGTGGGATGAGACTTATCAGTTTTGGCTTAGTGCAGGGATGGTGGACAGTGACTCATTGTGATGGTTTAGTGAAGGGATAGGATGGTACTGAATATGAGTGATGGAGAACTGCATGATGGGGTGAAAGTCACTGTGTGTCAGAGATGCATTAATGCAGGAGTGGGAGTGACACTATAAGTTAAGGCGTACTGGTGGGGACAGATGAGATAACAGTGACTAATTGTGATGCCTTAGTTAAGGGGACACTATGGATGAAATACTGCATGATGGGCTGAGAATGAATATCAGAAAAGGCTTAATAAAGGAATAGGGTGACACTAAATATCAGAGATGGATTAGTAAAGGAATGGGGTGACAGTGAATGTCACAGACGTATTAATTCAATAATGGCATGACATATACAGGGTGGCAATGAATATCAGAGATGGATTATTGAAGGAATGGGGTGACACTGAATATCACAGATGTATTAATTCAAGAATGGTATGACATATACAGGGTGACAATGAATATCAGAGATGGATTAGTGAAGGAATGGGGTGACATTAAATGTCAGTTATGGAGTAACAGTGACTTATTGTGATGACTTAAAGTGATAGTGAATGACAAAGTTCAATTAGCAAAGGGATGAGGTGACAGTGAAGATACAGTATTGATTAGCACAAGGGGAGGATGACCCTGAATTTCATGAGCATTCAGACACAAGTAGATGTTGAGTAGGAGTCATGTTTCAGCACACATATTAGGTGGAAATGATTGTGAGGTACTATCTACATGCTGCAACACTTGTGTGGCATTGAAAATTGGTTGATTTTAGTTGTCAAGATGGCAGTTCATATGTTTATATATTTCATGATCAAGCTGAAGGCTTATTGGCCATCAGGGAACACGATGCTCCAGATTCTGTGTTGGAACTTATTGGTGCTTATATGGTCATCCACTTCCTTCCTGATGGTATGATTTGACAGGCTGAGTTTAATTGAGAGGATGAATTTATTCCAATGGCATGAAATTCCTTTTCATGGTAAGTCTGATAATAAATTTTACTGACACTGACTGTTTTCTTATATTCAGGTCAGCAAGGAGTGAATTCCAAGTAGAGTTTCAAATAGTAAGGAGTTCTTTAATTTTCTGTATGTCAAACACACTTGTTCTCAAGGAGGGTGATAAGCTACAGAGTAGAGAGAGTTGCTGTTATCTTTTGCTACAAGAACAGTCTTGAACCCTTTTGATTCTTTTTGTAGGGAAGCTTTATACCTCTTCTAGTTACGCCAGATAGTATGTGAGTACTTTGTAGGGAAGCTTTATACCTCTTCTAGTTACTCCAGATAGTATGTGAGTACTTTGTAGGGAAGCTTTATACCTCTTCTAGTTACTCCAGATAGTATGTGAGTACTTTGTAGGGAAGCTTTATACCTGTTCTAGTTACGCCAGATAGTATGTGAGTACTTTGTAGGGAAGCTTTATACCTCTTCTAGTTACGCCAGATAGTATGTGAGTACTTTGTAGGGAAGCTTTATACCTCTTCTAGTTACTCCAGATAGTATGTGAGTACTTTATAGGGAAGCTTTATACCTCTTCTAGTTACTCCAGATAGTATGTGAGTACTTTGTAGGGAAGCTTTATACCTCTTCTAGTTACGCCAGATAGTATGTGAGTACTTTGTAGGGAAGCTTTATACCTCTTCTAGTTACGCCAGATAGTATGTGAGTACTTTGTAGGGAAGCTTTATACCTCTTCTAGTTACGCCAGATAGTATGTGAGTACTTTGTAGGGAAGCTTTATACCTCTTCTAGTTACTCCAGATAGTATGTGAGTACTTTGTAGGGAAGCTTTATACCTCTTCTAGTTACTCCAGATAGTATGTGAGTACTTTGTAGGGAAGCTTTATACCTCTTCTAGTTACTCCAGATAGTATGTGAGTACTTTGTAGGGAAGCTTTATACCTCTTCTAGTTACTCCAGATAGTATGTGAGTACTTTGTAGGGAAGCTTTATACCTCTTCTCGTTACTCCAGATAGTATGTGAGTACTTTGTAGGGAAGCTTTATACCTCTTCTAGTTACTCCAGATAGTATGTGAGTACTTTGTAGGGAAGCTTTATACCTCTTCTAGTTACTCCAGATAGTATATGAGTACTTTGTAGGGAAGCTTTATACCTCTTCTAGTTACACCAGATAGTATGTGAGTACTTTGTAGGGAAGCTTTATACCTCTTCTAGTTACTCCAGATAGTATGTGAGTATTTTGTAGGGAAGCTTTATACCTCTTCTAGTTACTCCAGATAGTATGTGAGTACTTTGTAGGGAAGCTTTATACCTCTTCTAGTTACTCCAGATAGTATGTGAGTACTTTGTAGGGAAGCTTTATACCTCTTCTAGTTACTCCAGATAGTATGTGAGCACTTTGTAGGGAAGCTTTATACATCTTCTAGTTACTCCAGATAGTATGTGAGTACTTTGTAGGGAAGCTTTATACCTCTTCTAGTTACTCCAGATAGTATGTGAGTACTTTGTAGGGAAGCTTTATACCTCTTCTAGTTACGCCAGATAGTATGTGAGTAGGTTTCCGAATAGGATACAGTATTTTATAACTGTTTTTTTAAGATTTGCATAAATGGGACTTCTCTCACATGGCTTCACCTTCACAGAGGGTCAGGTGGGCTATGTGTGTAACAAATGAAAAATAACCATCTACAAGGATTCCAAGGTCTTTTACTATTTTGTCAGTGTTTAGCTGTTGCCCATCTGTTGTGAAAAATCTGATGGGGAGGAGAGCTGACTGCCAGAATAATACCTTTTTGATCTCAGATACCAGAGATGAAATGGTATACTGAAAGGTGAAGCCGGGTATGGCATAAGCTAAAATGATATAAAAGAAAGGGAATGCATGATGTGCTAACTGTAAGAGACAACTAGTGACTATACCACTGAATTCCGTAATTACTTGTAAAAAAATCTAGATTTTACTACAATTTCTCACCACAAAGGTATAATCCTTTAATGCTCCTGGAACGCTTCACAACTCAGAAATCACCCCTTTCCAGTATCACCACTATCTGAACAATGAGCAATACAAAGTGGTACATAGAATAGGAAGCAGGCTGTACTATATCAAAATTTAGTCCACAAATGAAATGGTACAGTTCAGTGAACCAAGCTGTAACAAACGCAGAAGTTAAACACTAGAGTTCTGACACATCTGCAAGTTATACTGGTACAGTATTATTCAAGGTAAACACCTTAACCATTATGCCATACTCCCGCAGGTGAAATGAAATCACGCAGAGGGAAAAGAACAAAGTGAGCAATACAGAGCAGTAAAGACATCTCCAGTAATAATATTACTAATAATAGTGATAATAATAATAAAGCTCTGCTTCCATTTTACAATGTGAAAAATCTGTCAAAACAGTACATATTAGTTCTCCCTGGTGCTGAAGGAGAAGGACACCTACAGTGCTAGAGGCATGACTTTGAATGGCATTCGACGTTCCAGATTGTTAGGTAAATGAGGAAAAGATCGAAGGTTAGATTTTTTTTTTTACTTTAGGTGGACGTGAGTTTTTTTTCACCACAGGAATATGCATTTTCAGAAGCCGGTAGCTACTGGTAGCTGTTTAATCTATATAGACAGGTGGTAACAGGAGACTGCAATTTATAGGGTCATGTTTGTACATAGGAACATGTACAGAGTTTTTAACTGATATAATACATTGCATCCTGAAATATCAAGGTAACCTGGACTCTGACTGTCACTATCCAGCACGGCTTTCTTCCCTTTGGAGTAGGAGAAAGATTTCCATGTTGGATAATGTGAGCATGATGGGATGAATTCCTGAAGCTTCAACAGAGATATTTAGGTCATGAGGTCATGGATGGAACAGCAAACAAAAAAAAAATTCAGCACAGGTAATAGCAAACAGCAATGATTTAAAGCAGCTGATAGCACACAAACTTGGAAACACCATAAGAATGACACTGAAGTATCACAGTGTAGAGGTGGTGCTCTGTCATATTGTGAAGGGGTGCATTGCTAAAACCATGAAACCAAAAAGAAAAAAACAACAAGACCTTGAAAAAATAATTTACCAAAAATACCTAAAACCCCAAAATATACATAGTTAAAAAAAAACAACAACTCCAAATCACTCACAATCCTCCAAAACATTTCCATGGAGGGTTCAACATTCCATATGCTCCTTAACCTTAATCCTAACTCTAACCTTAAACTGATCTTAGCTTTAGATCTGACCCAATTATATATACAAGCTCTAATTCTAAAGTCACTAATTTGTACAAATACTACTACTAACCATACCTCTTAACCTGTTTGAGAAAGAAATCTGGACAAGGCCATAAAAAATGGGGGCTCAAGGCCTAAAAATGTTTTTAAATATTGCTCTTAGAAAATTGATAGAATGAAAGATTTTGCATTAGCTTGAATTTCCTGATGGGTATGAAGTCTGAAACTCAAATGTTTGTCATTATTGTCTGAATTCAGTCCTCAATAATTTTCTTGGGTGGCGAAAGCCAGGGTACCTTTTTGGCTAGGCTTATATAGGCCCTAGGGCCAATAGCCTAGTACCTTCCTATGAACCTATGAATAATTAGCCAGTGATTTACCAAAAAAAAAAAAAAAATTATGAGGAACAGACAAAAATATAAGGCAAAAATCTGGATATTCTATGAATTCCAAGAGTGTTTGTATGGACAGTTGAGAGCTATGCTCCTAATCGTTATTTGACAACTAATTTTTATTCAGTGTGACACTTTACTAAAGCAAATCTGGTGATATTTCTCAGAGAAATTACCTTTAGGAACAATGACCAGATCTCACAGCAGACAGTATGCTGTGTGTTGAGAGCAGAAAAAAAAACATTTCTGACTACAAAAGCTGCCGAACATTTATATAGTTCTTGCATGACACCCAGGATATTCTTAGGATATACATTATAGCTGTTAAGTTAGCATGTGCAAACCTGCTTTACACACACACACACACACACACACACACACACACACACACACACACACACACACACACACACACACACACACACACAAACACTCTTGGAAATTATTAGAAATGAAAATGAAGTAGAATCCCACAGTAAGAAAAATAAAAAGCATCCACTATCCAAAATTTACTTAAGAAAGAATAATGCTGAATAATGTAAATAGAATCAGTTACAAACACAGTAAATGTAATATACATAGTTTTAACTACTGCTGTTATGCCAGTGTTTATTGATTAGACATGTGATATACAAAGTTCAAAATAAAATAGCAAGTCTTGCCTCTGTGATGCTCAAAATATTAAAACTAAGTGTATACATTGTGAGTGCACCTTTCTTCTCTGTAGTGTATTAATCATAACTGCTGACATACCGTCGTATTGCACCTCACCACCACTCTATCCTTCTTGCTGCCCTAGCCATATCTTTATTATCTTCTTCCTTTACTACCCTTCGTTTTCTCAATCACTTGAATTTTCCTTTCTCTCCATATTTTCATCTAGGTTTTACTTTTTTTTTTCTTTTACTTCATTTCAATCTTTGTCTGTTACAGCTCCTCAAATATGTTGCTCTCTCTCTCTCTATATATATATATGTTTTATCTACAAGTTTTTTCCACTTACACAAACCTTTATTTTTACCCTCCTCTAAATCTCATACCAACCTCCCCATTCATTTAACTCTTCCAACAAAATACTAGTTGATATTCCTTGTCATTCTTGTTTTATTTATACCTTCTGTTCCAAACTACTAGGGGTCATCATTGATGACCACCTCAAATTCAATCTGCACATTCTCAACAACATTAAGAAAACCCATCAAAAACTTGGACTCCTTTACAGGAACAAAATGTTTTTATCCAGTAAAGCTAAACTCTCCATATCCCATGCCTTCCTCCTCCTCCTCATACTACTGTATGGCTCTCAAGTCCTTACCAACCTTCAAACCACTCCCCGAACAAAACATGAATCTACTTACAATAAAGCTGCAAGATTTGCAGTTGACAATTCCCACCACTCGCACCACTGCCTTGCTCTTAAAAGATTGAACTGGCTAGAATTCCCTCACTATCTTCTCTTTCAACTTCAAATGATTTATTCTATCTTATATGTGCCTTCCTTCTGTCCTAGCATTACCTCTGTTGTCTCCCTCTACTCCCCTCCTAGGTCCCTACGAAGCTCTAATCAAAACCTTCTACAAATCCACAAGCCTAAAACAAAATCAGGGCAATTTCTGTACAGCTACTCCCCAGTCCATTCCTGGAATAAACTGCCTTTAGATATTAGAAATACCAATCACCCACTTAAATTCAAAGCTGCTTTTAAAAAATATTTAACAAGCACATGAATCTGCCACTGTAACTATCCCCCCCTTGAATAATCACCCATACTTCTCTCCTCCCTCTCACCAAATTCCCTACTCTTTCTTCAGTTCACTATCTTACAATGAAAAGGTTATGCCTCTATCTACAGCGACTGTTCTGCTCACTTTACAGATGCTACTCAACAACACTTCACTGAAAAGATTGTACAGCTTGCTTTCCCTCAGGGGTTGTTAATTCTTGCACAGGATAAATTTGTTTCTTCTCATAATTTTGATACATCTCTGGTTGTTTTATACTTGATTTTTGTTCTTCACTTGTTTTTTTTTTTACTTGATTTTTGTAATTGTGGAGCTTTTCACTCTGGGCCTCTGCTGAAAAATTGGCCTCGGATCAGCCAGGCAGCCTGCTTTCCATGATGCAAAAATGTATATACTCTCAGAGGTTGTTAATCTTGTACTGCATATATTTGTATATTCTCTAATTTTTGATAAATCTGTTTGTTTTATGCTTGATTTTTGTGTTTACACGTTTTTTCACTTGATTTATACTAATTATGGAGCTTTTCTCCCTGGGTCTCCGCTGAAAAAGGGGTTCGGCTCAGCCGGACTAACCTAGTCAGCAAATGTCAAATAAATAAATAAATAAATAAATTCTAATTTACACACTGAATATTTACAGCCTCTGCTCTGTTTCAGTTTGCACTCTCATATTTCATCCTTTACTACTTCTCATTCTGTCTTCTTCCAGATGATTCTAAGTATCACCTTCTTACTTATCTGTCCATATATCACAATCTTAAAGTGATTCTCACACAACACACTCTGGATGATTATTCTCACTACAAATGGAGTTTAGTCCTTATTGTTCATTATTTGTGAACAACTTTCTTTGTATCTGTTTATAATAATAATAATAATAATTATTATTATTATTATGTGCTGGGGCTTTTCTCCATGGGTTCCCACTGAAAAGGGGATACTTGTTGATCAGTTCGACTTTCCCGTTTCCTTCAGTTCCATTCTGCAACTGCTACTCCTTTCTCCAATCTATCACTTAGACTCGATGTCAAAAGTGATAATGAAAACTGCCTGTATTCATATTTTTCTTATGAATGATCTTACCAGTATTGCAAAGTTCTTTATAAGTGCAGTTTTGAAAATGTATAAGTATGGGAATTGTGATGTTTACCTATCTATTTACTTGTATTTAAATTATTTAAATTGTTAAGGTTTGTATTATGTATTTGGAGCTTTTCTCCACAGGCTTCCACTGATTCATAGGTTCATAGGGAGATACTAGACTATTGGCCCTAAGGCCTATATAAGCCTAGCCAAAAAGGTACCCTGGCTTTCGCCACCCAAGAAAATTATTTTCCTGTGCTCCTGTCGAGCAGAGCCACAGAGGTGATCCTCGGGGTGAATTTCCTATTTCCCATCCAATCATCAAGATTTTTCTTGAAGAGTGCTAATGAAAAGCGTTGTTTGATATAGATAGCTACTTTGTTCCAGGGTATGGGAAGGCTCTGGGATAGGAATCTATCCCTCCAGCATGTTCTGTTTATTGTAGTGACAATGTTTAGGTCCCTAGAGCATGTAGCTCATAGGGATTGGGATTTCTTTAAGTGGAGCATGTCCAACAGCTATGGATTTGACATAGCTTTGTATGTTAGGCAGAGATCGCCTCTGAGTAAGCGATATGCAATGGAGTAAAGCTGGCGTTTATTGAGATGGTCTGCATAAGGCATCTGTTTGAGGCCCAGTAATCCTCTTTGTGAGGTATTTCTGTGGCCTTTCCAGTTGTTGTAGATGTCTTGTGAGGTACATACCAAAAGGGGTGTTGTACTCTATAATGGGTCTAATGAGTGATGAGTAGAGGGTAAGAATGACCTCTTTTTTCCTGGATGGGAAACCTTTTGTGATGAGGTGTGCCACGTAGAAGAATTTCTTGACTACTGTGGCGATATGATTATCAAAGGAGAGACTACTGTCCACCTGTGTCCCAAGGTCTCTTATCACACTTTTGGTGTTAAGTAGACTACCACCTATGTGGTTGCTCATGGGTACAGAGTTTTTACCAAAGGGGATGACAATGCACTTTTTAGCATTGAGCTTGAGGCCATGGCTTTGACACCAGGCATCTGTCTCCGTGAGGCCCTTTTGTAGAATGTCCACATTGTTAGGAGTTTCAATTATGGCTCCTAGTTTGCAGTCACCTGCGAACTTCTTTAGCCAAAGACCTTCTGTGCTAGCCTGTACTTCAGAAAAGTAGATACCAAACAGGAGAGGATCCAGGACTGAACCCTGTGGTACTCCACTTGTCACTGGTCTGAAGTCAGATTTGGAGTCTGCTACATTCACAGTATGGGGTTCTGTCAGTGAGCCAGTTGGCAACCCATCTTGTGACATAGGGATTTATACCTAGTATAGTGAGTTTACTATAATTCCAGAGTGGGGGATGGTGTCAAAAGCCTTGGCGAGATCTAGATAGGCTGTGTGAACTACCTTACCCTCATCTACGGCTTTGGTGACTGCTTCAAAGAAGTCTATCAGGTTTAGGAGACATGATCTGCCTTTTACAAACCCGAACTGGGTGGGGTCCAGAGTATGGAGATTACCAATGTCTTTGTGCATAAGATCCATGAAGATAGGTTCCATGGCCTTGCAGACCAGGCTCGTTAGGCAAATGGGGCGGTAGTTCCCGGGTCCGTGGTGGCTCCCCCTTTGTGGAGTGGGATAACCATTGCTGTACACCATTCAGTGGGCACAAAGCCTGTGGTGAGGCTATGATTGAACATGGTGCTTAGGTGGGGTGCCAGTTCATTCTGCAGTTCATGTAGAATGCAGCCTGGGATGTTGTCAGGCTCCATGGATGCTGTGTTCTTGGCTTTGGAGAGTGTTGTTTTTATCTGTGCAGCCATGATTACAGGAACTTTGCATTCTTTTGTTATAGAGATGGTCCCTTTAGGGGATGAGAGGGGGGTAACGTTAGCACTGAACCTATCTGACAGGATGTTGGCAATATCAGTTAGTTCTGTATATTTAGTGCCATTGTGCTGTAACTCAGAGCAGATCTGAGTGTTGCTATTGAGATTCTTGACATAGCTATAGAATGCTTTGTGGTTGCCTTTAGAATCAGTTGCGGTTTTGTTTTCATAACGAGCTTTGTAGGATTTTATGAGGGATCTCAGCTTCTTACTGAGGCTGACCAGGGAGTTCCTCCAATCATGGGATTTTACTCTTTTTTACAACAGTTTCTTTCTTCTGTTCATAGGTAGGTACTAGGCTATTGGCCCGAGGGCCTATGTAAGTCTAGCCAACAAGGTTCCCTGGCTTATGCCACCCAAGAAAGTTATTTTCCTGTGCCACTGTCGAGCAGAGACACAGAAGTGATCCCCAGGGTGTATTTCCTATTTCCCATCAACTCATCAAGATTTTTCCTGAAGAGTGCTAATGAAGAACTTTGCTTGACATAGATGGGTAGCCTGTTCCAGAGTATGGGAAGTCTCTGGGACAGGAATCTATCCCTCCAGCATGTCCTGTTTATTGTGGTGACAAGGTTTAGGTCCATAGAGCATGTAGCTCAGAGGGATTGGGATTTCTTTAGGTGTAACATGTCCAATAGATTTGGGTTTGTCATAGCTTTATATGTTAGACAGAGATCACCTCGGAGTAGGAGATATGCTACGGAGTAAAGCTGGAGTTTTTTGAAATGGTCAATGTAGGGCTTCTGTTTGAGGCCAGTAATCCTCTTTGTGAGGTACTTCTGTGGCCTTTCCAGCTGCTGCAGATGTCTTGTGAGGTACATTCCAAAATGGGCATTGTACTCTATAATGGGTCATAGGATAGCTATGAAGAGGATGAAGAATGGAAAGGCTGTTGGTCCAAATGACATATCTGTGGAAGCATGGAGGTGTTTAGGTGAAATGGCAGTGGAGTTTTTAACTAGATTGTTTAATGAAATCTTGGAAAGTGAGAGGATGCCTGAGGAATGGAGAAAAAGTGTTTTGGTACTGATTTCTAAGAATAAGGGTGATGTGCAGAGCGGTAGTAACTACAGACTGATTAAATTGATCAGTCACAGCATGAAGTTATGGGAAAGAGTAGTGGAAGGTAGGTTAAGAAGGGAGATGATGATTAGTGATCAGCAGTATGGTTTCATGCCAGGAAAGAGCACTACAGATGAAATGTTTGCTCTGAAAGTGTTGATGGAGAAGTACAGAGAAGGTCAGAAGGAGTTGCATTGTGTCTTTGTGGACTTGGAGAAAGCATATGACAGGGTGCCTAGAGAGGAGTTGTGGTATTGTATGAGGAAGTCAGGAGTGTCAGAGAAGTATGTAAGAGTGGTACAGGATATGTACAAAGGTAGTGTGACAGCGGTGAGGTCTGCGGTGGGAGTGACGGATGCATTTAAGGTGGAGGTGGGATTACATCAGGGATCAGCTCTGAGCCCTTTCTTACTTGCAATGGTGATGGACAGGTTGACAGACGAGATCAGACAGAAGTCCCTGTGGACTATGATGTTTGCAGATGACATTATGATCTGTAATGAGAGTAGGGGACAGGTGGAGGAGACCCTGGAGAGATGGAGATATGCTCTAGAGAGAAGAGGAATGAAGGTCAGCAGGACTTAGAATATATGTGTGTGAATGAGAGGGAGGATAGAGGAATGGTGGGGATGCAGGGAGTAGAGGTGGTGAAGGTGGATGAGTTTAAATACTTGGGATCAATAGTTCAGAGTAATGGTTAGTGTGGAAGTGAGGTGAAGAAGAGAGTACAGGCAGGATGGAGTGGGTGGAGAAGAGTGTCAGGAGTGATTTGTGGCAGACAAGTACCAGTAAGAGTGAAAGGGAAGGTCTACAATAGGGTAGTGAGACCAGCTATGTTATATTGTTTGGAGATGTTATATGGGTGTGACGAGGATGGACAGGATTAGGAATAAGTATATTAGAGGGTCAGCCCAGGTTGGAAGGTTTTGAGACAAAGCCAGAGAGGCAAGATTACATTGGTTTGGACATGTGCTGAGGAGGGATGCAGAGTATATTGTGAAAAAGATGCTAAGGATGAAGCTGCCAGGTAACAGGAAAAGAGGAAGGCCTAAGATAAGGTTTATGGATGTGGTGAGAGAGGACATGCAGGTGGTTGGTGTGACAGAACAAGATGCAGATGACATGAAAAAATGGAAACAGTTGATCCACTGTGGCGACCCCTAACAGGAGCAGCCGAAAGAAGAAGTACTCTATAATGGGTCTAATGAGTGTCGAGTAGAGGGGAACAATGACCTTTTATTTCCTGAATGAGAACCCTTTTATGATGAGGTGTGCCATGTAGAAGGACTTCCTGACTACTGTGGCAATGTGACTATCAAGGGACAGATTACTGTTTACATGTGTCCCAAGGTCTCTTATCACGCATTCAGTGTTAAGTAGACAGATACTGGATCCCCTTAGATTGACACCAGAAGCTTAGCCAATTGTTGAAGTCAATCATTTTGTCCCTGTACTGTGGTATCATTCTGGGTGATGGTAGGATGCTACTCAGGGCTAGGGTCATACCTGCCTGAGCTACAAGATCACAGAGCTCCTGCGTGTCTCTTTTCATGTTGTCCATAGAGGTACGTCTCAGGTCATTCACAGCAACATGGACAATTAGAAAGTCATATTTGTACTTGTTGTGGAGTGACCTACGTGCGTGCGTTATGTGGCGGATCCTGACACCCTACAGGCAGCTGACCATAACTTTCTCCCTGTTTAGCCTGGTGAGCGGAACATCAGTGTGCCTGATTATAGAGTCACCTATAGGTTCATAGGTTCATAGGTTCATACTAGGCTATCTGCCCTAGGGCATTTATAAGCCTAGCCAGAGTGTGTTTGGCTTTCACCACCCATTTTAAATTAATTTTGCTATGCCCTTTTTCAAGGTTAGTATACTGTGCCTCTGTCTAACAGTGACACAGAAGTAATACCCGGGGTAAACCTACGATCTCCCATCCACTCATCAAGATTCCTCTTGAAGAGAGTCAATGAGGGACTCTGCCTAACCTGGACTGGGATTTTATTCCAGAGTGAAGGGAGCCTCTGGGTTATGAATCTGTCCCTCCAGCATGTCCTATTTATTTCAGTGCTGAGGTTCAAGTCTCTCGAGTGCGTAGCTCGATGGGATTTGGATTTTCTGAGGTGCAGCATGTCCATTAATTCAGGGTTGGACATGGCTTTATATGTCAGGCACAGATCGTCTCTGAACAGGCGGTATGCCACTGAGTAGAGCTGGAGTTTCTTTAACCAGGCAGCATATGGCATCTGTTTGAGCCCTTTGATCCTCTTGGTGAGGTACTTTTGGGGTCTTTTCAGTTGCTGCAGGTGTCTGGTAAGGTACATCCAAAAAGGGGCATTGTACTCAATTATGGGCCTGATGAGGGATGAGTAAAGAGGCACGATGACCTCCCCTGATCTAGATGTGAATCCCTTCATGATTAGGTGGGCTATATAAAATGTTTTTCTAACCACTTTGGACACGGGGTTGTCAAATGAGAGATTGCTATCAACTTGGGTCCCCAGGTCCCTAATTACTTCTTCTGTACTTAATGGATTACCACCCATGTGGTAATTTGTGGGCACTTTGTTTTTGCCAAAGGGGATGACTATACACTTTTTGGCATTTAGCTTGAGGCCATGGCTCTGGCACCAGTTGTCTGTTTCTATGAGGCTCTTTTGGAGGATGCTTGTGTCAGCTGGAGAGTCGATTATGGCGCCCAGTTTGCACTCATCTGCGAACTTGGTCAGCCACAGTCCTTCCGTGTTGGCCTGTACCTCCGAGAAATATATACCGAACAAGAGAGGTCCCAGGACTGAGCCTTGTGGGACACCACTTGTAACTGGTTTGGAGTCTGACTTGGCTCCAGCAATTCTAACCATGTGGGTTCTGTCCTTGAGCCAGTTTGCAATCCATCTAGTGACATAGGGTTTATATTTAAGCTGGTGAGCTTATCTATAATGCCCGAGTGGGGTATTGTATCAAAGGCTTTTGCGAGGTCCAGGTAGGCTGTGTGGACCACCTTCCCCTCGTCAATGGCCTTGGTGACTGTTTCAAAGAAATCAACCAGGTTTAAGAGGCAGGATCTGCCCTTAACAAAGCCGAACTGGGTAGGATCCAGTGTCTGTAGGTCCCAAATATATTTATTTATGAGGTCCATGATGATCCTTTCCATAGCTTTGCAGACCAAGCTAGTCAGGCTTATGGGGCGATACTTAATTACTTTTTCTGAGTATTACTATATATTGTGGCCATTTGTCTCTCCTCTGTTTTTTTTTCAGAAGGCCATTCAATCTGATATATTTATGTGTGTATATATATATATATATATATATATATATATATATATATATATATATATATATATATAGTGGCATGGACACAGACTATTTCTACCCTTCAAAGTGATTTTACAGTTCTTGTGCTAAATCACATCCATGTTAGATTTTAATAAATTATACCTCATTAGCTAGCCCATTGGCACCAAGAGAGAGTGAAAAAGTTACTTTCTTCATCACCAGTCACCTTTAATGGGCAGCTGTCATATTTTACTGGGGGTGGTAGGTTTTTACATTGCTTGGCACATCTCTTAATAGAGAACTAGAGACAGATGTCTTTAGTTTGATACAATTTGTGAGAACCCAGGCTTACTTAGCATACTGACATCTCTGCATATTTAGTACTGGACAGAGGGAAGGATGGAATGTAGGACACTAGTTAGAAAAAAAAAACACTTCTGATTAAAATTGTGTCAGTTGACCATTCCGCCTTTTTCCACAAAGGCAATGTATGAGATGTTAAGCAGTGTATGGGCTATTGCATATTTGTGTGTGTAGGGAAAGCAGTGGAATAAAACATGTAAAAATAATTATATAGTAAAAATGTTTTACTTTATGACCTGTAATAAAACAAACAGTGATGGTGGTGGGAGCTGGTTGACATAAACTACTAGAAAAACAAAATTACTGCACCTTTATTTGGTTTGGTGACTGTAGATGCATAATGAGTGCAGTTCTTCATATTTTGACAAGACACTGAAAAGTGTTACCCATTTATTTACAACAGTTCATAACTGCCACAGCTATCACTTCTTGCAGACTATCAGAAAATGATATTATTTTGTTTGCTTGAAAGTATATCTTGCATGTATTGAAGGAACTTACTTTCAAAATACTATATGGACAGGTGTGTAACTTATTTTGTATTCTGTGGCAGGTGTACTGAAACTTTTCAGGAATAGCTAAACATATAGAAAGATAGAGAACAGACATACAGATAAAGAGAGATACCGATTTTTTCCTTTAAACCTCATTTTGAGGCATTTTTGGTATTTTATTTAACGTGTTCTTGTTTTGATGCATTATGGTTCTGACTTTGACGTAACACCATGGGTTAGTTGCATATGTTATCTTATCCATGGCATGGCATGTTCTTCACTGGAAGAAGTACAAACAGCAGAGCACTGCTGCTGTGTGAATCCCAACAAAAAGGGTTACTACAGAAAGAATTTGTTTTGCTTCCCTTGCAGTGTTGCTCTCCGTTATGCTACACGGTAATAATGTAGACTATTCATAATTTCAAAGTGCATTAAGCAAAACATTGCCATTACTGAGTGAAAACTGTACATTAGTGTTTCAAAGATTTTTATTCCTAGTTTCAGATGAATTTCCTTAAGATGTGATAACCACTTCATCTTTGCCTGTTAAGCTTCACAGAACATACACCTTTTGTTTTGATTTCCTAGAAATACAATAATGCATTTTGATAGTATTTTAAGCCTGTTTTGATGTGAAGATGAATGTGACTCTAAGCTATCTGTTTTACATCTCAACCCATTCAAAAATATACCTGTGTTGTGTATGTGGTTGTTATAGAAATGCAAGAACTGGTTTTGGAGCTGAGAGCCAACGACAGAAGTAATGACACAATGTGGTTTAGAGTAGGATGAAGGGTAGCAATAAATCAAAGATGATAGTGTAGCATTTTAGAAGAACAGAGTGTGTTATGCTGTCCTATTGGAGATGGTCAAGGATGATTTAGGAAACTGGGAGCAAATCAAAGGAGTAAATAAGCACTACGAATAGGCCTGGTATGGCGTATTTAATCCTATAGATAATGGTATGAGGATGAGGTAAAAAAGATTGAGCCTAGATGTGTTGAAAAGAAGCTGTTGGAGGGGGGGCATAAGTAGGAGGCTGGCAAAAAAATAGCAAAGATATTGAGGACAGTAAGGGCAAAAGCTGAAGTGGAGTTACTAGAAGGGATCAAGAAAGAAAGCAAGAACATTTGTGGTACATAAAAGAAAGAAGGAAGGGAGGGAGGGGCAGACCTCATTAGCTAAGCAAACATAGAATGAATATCTCAGAAAAGTGGGGAAAAGACGAACCATGGGATGAATACTTGCTTCATTCTTCACACTGGAAAATAAGTGGTGGGCACCATACCAGGAGGAAGGAAGGGCAGAATGGGGAGAACTGTGGACAGATGTCAGGATAGAGATGGAGGATGCAGATGTAGAAAAATGTTTGTTACACTGGATAAAGCATAGAAACCAGACAAGCTTTTCCACAGAACCCTCATTCATTTTCCAATGTGTTGACAAACCACCTACTGCACATCTTCAGCAAATCAGTGGGTAATGCAGAACTGCCAGAAAATGGAGGACAACATGTGTGATACCTTTGAACTATGGGCAGAGGGCAAGAAAAAATCCAGGGAACTATTGGTCTGTTAGCTTAACAAAAGTGGGAAGGAGAGTCATTGGGGCAAACCTGAGAGTAAGGATGCTAGCTAGATAGTACGTTTAGAGGACAGCAATCTCTTGGACTGCAACTAACATGGGTTCATGACCAGAAGTAGCTGTCGGTCAGAGTTTTACCTAAGTTTAGTCGTCATTCTAAAATGAGTTATGCCTCATTTTTTTATATATTAAGAAATGAAACCCCAAACACTAACAAAGAAAAAAAAAACTTTTTTTGTGGGGGCATGTCCTCTTCTGCAGCCACTTGTGTCCGGCTTGGCCTCCTCACCCCCCTTACCTTTATATACCAACCTTACAACCAGACAACAGTGAGAGGAAGAGTGAAAAAAAAAACACTGCAGTCCACCACTGGCTTGCACAATATAACTCAACGTCATTTTGATAAACCGCAGTGAACAGAAATCAGAGTAAAGCTGCTCAGATGAAGTCTGTTCACTGAAGTGTGTGAAAACTGTCAGTCGGATGCGATCCAGTTTTATGACTAGGTTACAGGTGAATACGAGAACAGTACCAGGAGATGAAGGCTCTCTGGATTTTTGCAAGGGCTTTGACTTGGTCCCACACAGCAGGCTGAAAGGATAACTAAAGTAGTTGGGGGTTACATCGAGACTGAGGAACTCTATACCTGCATCTTAGAAATGGCAGGATACAGGGACTGTGATTAGAAGGACAATGTGAGGGATATTAAGAAAGTAACTAGTAGAGCACCACTGGGGTCTGCCCTGTATCTAGAACTCTTCAGTGTGTATGTCTCAGGCATATCCAGCTGAACTGAAAAAAGGATCAGCCTAGTTGCTAAAGACCTGAAGATTGGTGCAACATTGTACGATGGGAGGTATAATTTGTGTAAGGATTTGGATAGAATGAAAAAGTGGGTTGAAAGGTACTGCTGAGGTTCAGTGCAAATTAAGGGCAAATACTGTACATAGGTCATGACAATCTTGTTGTAATGCATCAATCTGGGGAGAGGAACAGATGTAACTGAGCAGGAATAGCATTGAGGGGGTGTTAACCACACCTGGACTGGACCAATAGAACCAGAATTAGGGGAGAAGTAGCAGCAGGAAAACAAATACTGAGGTGTATCCTCAGGTAGGGGTGAGGCAGATTTCACACACAAAGAGGTAAAGATTGCACTCTGCAGAGCCCTGCTATGGCAACAAATTGAGTATTGTGTGTAGTTCTAGCAGCATGTGTATCAGACTGCTGGAAGCAATTCAAAGGAAAGCTACCAGATAGATCCATGAGATGGAGGGAAAGGCTATGACCACAGACTAAAGCAATCCAGAAGAAAGTTATCAGATAGATCCATGGAATGAAGAGAAGGGATATGACAGCAGACTAAAGCAATCCAGAGGAAAGTTACCAGATAGATCCATGGAATGGAGAGAAGGGATATGACAGCAGACTAAAGCAATCCAGAGGAAAGTTACCAGATAGATCCATGGAATGGAGAAAAGGGATATGACAGTAGACTAAAGCAATCCAGAGGAATGTTACCAGATAGATCCATGGAATGGAGAGAAGGGATATGACAGCAGACTAAAGCAATCCAGAGGAATGTTACCAGATAGATCCATGGAATGGAGAGAAGGGATATGACAGCAGACTAAAGCAATCCAGAGGAAAGTTGCCAGATATATCCATGGGATGGAAACTAGGGATATGATCATAGACTACAGGAACTATTGCTCTTCTCACTGGAGACCAGAAGAGATGAGCACCATGATACCGGTGCACAAGATTATGGCAGGAAGATATAAAGAGGTGATCTTGAACAGTAAACGCAGAGAGGGAAGGAGTGGATACAGGAAGTAGTTTGTAGAGACTAACTGCATCACTGAAAGTACCTTTTTCATAGAGGGTGTAGTAAACCCATAACATGCACTATAAGAGCAGGTAGAAGAGAGGGAATCCACAGATGCATTCAAGATGGCATGAGACAGCTGGAAAACTGCAAGGGAACAGTGGGGTTAGACTTCACAGGAGGTAGAATGTTAAACGGACATTTTAGTCAGACTAGATAGGCTTATTATCCATGGCTGCCAAGCAAATGTAATATACTGTAAATGAAAAAAAAAATAGAAAAAGAAAAAAAGAAATATATCAGTTATGAAAAAAATAAATTTATCAAGGTTATGCTTAAGATCAGCTCACGGTTAATTATTGAAATAAGGACTATGTCTTGGATGCTATTAATTTGTTTTAGACACCTCTGAAAATAAGACACAGCAGTTGTAAATGGTTGTATTTCACTACATTGCAGATACTCCACAGTGTTCCTTTGGGAAAAGGCCTATTCAGTGTGTCTCCTAGAGCACTTCTGTAATGTCAAACTGCTTTTGTGTAAATTTCATCACATCACTGTTCCTTCTGAGAAAAAGAGTTTCCTTACAAATACATTACCTTTAAAGTTTATAGACAGCACATATGCTACATGTTAGAGTGTTTTGGTTTCTGGCAACAGTTTTATTGTGATTAATTCTTCTAATTTATTGAAACACTATTCCAAATTTACATGCAAGCCACGTACGCAATTATACTTAAATGCTAATTTATAATATGCTTTCTTGGATTAAGATCAGTTCAGTGGTTGGGCATCGTACAGCATACTAAGCCAAATTGGCAGAAATGAATGCTACTTTAATTTGGATTGTTATGTTATGCATGAGGATTTCAGTTAGAAAAGCAGTTCTGTAATTGCATTAAGTTAGTCATTCATTTCCATCTGTCATGTCTTTTTTTGTGCTATTCATGACACCTTCTCAATGGCTTGCATCTACTCAAACACATTACTTAGCAGTTCTTTGGAGACCTGTCTCTATATTCAGTCCCATGGTTTAGGCAAAGCCCTTAGCATGGATTTATGCAGAGGCACCTGGCTTTTCTAAGAAGTGAAAAAAAAATCACAGTTACAATTGTGGAGTCTTCTTAAATGCATTTTTTATTGTGTGTCTATGCGTCTAAGGAGTGTGTGTGTGTGTGTGTGTGTGTGTGTGTGTATATGTATGTACGCCTGTGTGTGTGTGTATGTGTGACTGCATGCCTGTGTGTACTTGTGTATCGGGAGCATGTGCATGTGTGAGTGCCTGTCTATGTGCATGCAAGGATGTGGAGTATGTGTGTGGGGGGGTGTCTTGTGCAGGCATATATGTGGAGTGTGTGTGTGTGTGTTTGTGTATGTCTGTCTTGCGAGTGTGTGTGTGATGGGGTTGGGAGGCTGTTTGTGCAAATGAGCATGTATAAGCCAAAGGATATGGGTGGGTATGGATTTATGATGCCATGACTGCAGTTTTTTTTCATTACAAACTGCCCTGTAGATAACTTAAAATTCTCAGTGAATATGTGTCAGAATGAGTCTGGTCCATAACCAGTGCAAAAAACTAGACTTTACTTTTTGGCCAAAATAGATATAAGCTTACTCTTGCAGAATTTGAGCTGGTTTCATTGTTCGTAGATTAGTACTAGGCTAACTGTCCTTTTGAAGCCTAGCCAATTACCCCATGGGGGATCAAACCCTCCACCTTGTGTCTTTAAGGTAAACACCTTAACCATTCTGTCATCCTGTTTCATTTAATATTAAAATGTTTTAAGTACAGATCTTTTATTTGGCTCCCTACAGGGGGCTGAGGTGAAATTCCTTGACTGATAGTTATTTGAAGAAAAGGTCATTGAAGAACATAACATCAAGCACTATTTTCCATACAAAATCATTGCTGGTGCACCAGCAATTATTCCATTTTTTTGCAAAATTTCTCACTTCGAGTTGCTGCAACCTTGGAGTTATTTAAGTTCAAGAAGTATGTGTGGATTTTCTTACCACATTTAGGCATACAAGGGGGTTTTCTCTGCAAAAAATATTATAGCAATAACCCACGCCTGGGTGTGGGTAATGCTAAATTTACCCACGGTTGGCGTGGTTTGGTCCCGAGGGCCGAGGACCAAACAAAGCCAACCGTGGGTAAATTTAGCATTACCACACCCAGAAGTGGTTATTGCTATTATCATGACATTATTTAAGAAAAGAAACTATTACTTTTCTTAAATAATGGCATAGTATAATGCCTGTTTACTGCCCTTCCGCAGATGTCTGGCATCCGGCAGTTCTGATGTACTGCGCCTGCGCAGTACATCAGAGTGTAAGCAACGGAGAAAGCAAGATCTCCGTTGCTTTTTTTCGCTATGTTAAATGAGTTTAACATAGCGAGACAGTTTTAAAATAAGCAACGGACATCTCCGTTGCTTATTTTAAAACTGTCTCGCTATGTTAAACTCATTTAACATAGTGAGACACTAAAAAAAAGCAATGGAGATCTTGCTTTCTCCGTTGCTTTTTTTTAAAACACTGCCTCGCTATGTTAAATGGGTTTAACATGGCGAGACAGCTTTAAAATAAGCAACGGAGATCTCCATTGCTTATTTTAAAGCTGTCTCGCTATGTTAAACCCATTTAACATAGCGAGACAGTGTTTTAAAAAATCGAGTTATACTAATGGAAAAAAGTCCGGGCGACCGGACCTTTTTCCATTAGTATAACTCTATTTACAACGGGCACGCTGGCCAATCAGCGTGCACGTTTTGGGGGGATCATGGTATAATTGAAATTAACTGTTTTATTCTTCTGTTTTTTTGAGCATTATTTCTTAGCATTTCTGATGCTTGCAGTTCTGTACTTTGGCAGTCCATTATAGAATCCTTTTATGCAACTCAGGAGCGGCCTTAGGTCAATTGGGGTCTCCCCGGCACCACCAGGTACCCACATCCTGGCCTACCTACACCAAATAAATACTGTAAAAGCGCCCCTGCCAGAGCAACACCCTAGGCGGCCGCCTAGGTGGCCTATGCCTAAGGCCGGCTATGATGCAACTATTGCTGGAAACTTACAAAATATGTTTTCCTGAAATCTTAGGCCATTTGTCATTTTTTTATGTTTTTTTTGCAGGACACATCTGCTAAAAGGGACTGTTCTGTGTAAAGAGAGATAGTTGGTAACCCTAGTTGTAGCTTCTGCCAACTCGCACTTCATTTCGTGCAAACACAGCAATAAAAATTTTGACCGACTGCTTTGATTCTTTGTGTGCATAAGTGTGTAGCATGTATGTGTGTGTGTATGTATGACTGCGTGTGTGTGTGTGTGTGTGTGTGTGTGTGTGTGTGTATGTGTGTATGATTGTGTGCATGCCCATACACATGTATGTGTGTGTGTGTGTGTGTGTGTGTGTGTGTGTGTGTGTGTGTGTGTGTGTGTGTGTGTGTGTGTATGTGCACTGTTACATTGACTCTGTATACAGTTGTTTTGTTTTACACTGTAGAATTGAATTCTGCATTCTTCTTTGGCTGTAATTTATAGATTCATAGGTTCATGCTAGGCTAGCTACCCTTGTGGGCCATTCTAAACCTAGCCAATTTCCTTTTTGTGTTTGTGAGGTAAACACCTTAACCATTATGCTGACCCCTAACCCTAAAAAAATGCTAGGCAATCAGTCAGCAGACTGTTATATACCAAACTAATAATTAGACAGTGAATAAAGGCGAAAAATCAAATCCTGTACCATGTGTCTCTGCAAACCCCACATCTGTATTGGCCTGGAGTCATGTAGAAAAGGTTATTTAAGATCTCTCCACAAAAAGAAAACAAATAAGTCATTTGTGTATTAAAACACAACCATTTGAATGTCAGTCAGCATTCCGTTTAAAATTGATTTACTTGGCTTTGGGTATTCTTTATGCAATGTCCAGTGTTATGCATTTCCTCCAAGATTCTATTGTACATTTGAAGAAAAATAATCTGTTATGCTGTTCTATATCTGTTCTATCAGAGTAATTTCATAGATAAAATTTTACTTTTGCCAAGGCAGATTTAAAATTTTGCATGTATATTTTCTGAGAAACAAGATCTCTGATGATCCTGTTATGGCTATTGCGCTTTTAACGTTCTTTTAAGGTTTCTTTTTCCACTGGGTTACTTTCAGTTGTAGTTAAGCCACATTCTGCATTTGATAGTTACCAATATAAATTTATTTTATTTGTTTTATAACTGAGCTTGTAATATGACCCTTTGCTGACTTGTTTCAGCCATGATCCATACCACAAGCATAAGGATAATTACACGTTATGTGGACAGTTTAGAGCAGCCAATCAACCAACATGCAAATGGAGAACCCTAGTCCCTGTTGCAGGAAGACAGAGAGCTTAAAATTGTTGTGAACACATAAATAGAAAAGGAAACTGCAACAGTGATTTCAGCTTGTTGAACTGGTATAGCTTAGGATTTGAGCTCCTGAAGAACTTCTGCCTGTAGACCTACGTTGAAGTGTTTTGTCTTCAACGACATAAGGAATCACAACACTATTAAAGAGCTTTCGGGT